>NC_000081.6:40857450-41037450 GCF_000001635.26 Mus musculus
AAAATAAGATGGTTTGTCTCACTAATTGAAAAAAGTATTGCGATAACTAACATGTTTTTGCCTCATTTGATTGGTTAACAAATACTCCTAGTTTATTTCCCAGACACTCTTCCCAAGTTTACTGTGACGACAAAACCTAAGTGATAAAGGACTCAAATGTAATGCCTGTGTATTATATGCACTTATCTAATGCTTTAAGTTTTATTTTAATAATTGAGAGTATTTTAAAGGGTAGTATTAAAACAATAACCAGCTGGGATGCATAACTATTTTCTATTGTTTCAAATAGGACTGTACAACTTCAACTTTTCAACTAACAAGTAAATATATTCCTTTTTTTTTCCATTCTGGAAGTCTATAATGTCAAGATAATGTCAGTGGAGCAGTTAATCCTGATAGTCTAGAAATGGAGTGGGTGACCTGCCTTTGATGGTGACCTGCCCAGCCACGTACCTTTGCTTTGGCTTAGCTAGGAAGCAAGAAGAAATACCAGTGGAGGGTTTCTGTAGACTAAAACTCTGCATTACCTAACATTCAATACCAGGTAGAATCAGCACCAGGACCTGTTCCTGTTATCTTGAGATTTTAGAATTGTTTTCATATATTCCTTTATTCCTGTGGAATAAAATGGCTCTGGTTCTAGTTTTACAGTTAACATTATGAAGTATAAGTGTTAAATGAAAGAAAATGTTCTCTATATGTTTCTTTTTTATTTAACTATTTGTAAGATGTCAAGATACAACACAGCCTTGCATCAGACTCTTTTTTGATAAGTTCTGTGGAGATTGTTTCAGAGGAAGAAGAAAATGAAATTGCTGCTCATGGTTAATGTATGTGTTACTTTCCTGTTGATGGAAGAAAATACCATGGCCAAAGGCAATTTAAGGAAGGAAGAACTTATTCAGTCTCATGGCTTTAAGGATTGAGTCCACAATGGCAGGGATGGTCAGCCCTTCTGCCATAGTAGCAGCATCACAAAGCTGATGGTCACATATTATCTACACACAGGAAGCAAAAAGAGGGAGGAGGGTGTATAGTAAAGTTAAGGATCTTAAAAGCCTGACACTAGTGATATAATGTACTTCCTCCCACAGAGCTACACTTCCTAAAGGTCCCATAATCTCCATAAGTAACAACCCCAACAACAGATCAAGTGCTCAAATACATCAGCAGGAACATTTCTCATTTAAACCACCCTATTTGGCCCCTCGGACCACATAGGCTCATGGCTTCTCATGATGTAAAATGAGTTTAGTTCAACTACAAAGGTACTCATAGTCTTTACCAGTCTCAACACTGTTCCAAAGTCAAAATCTTCTATGAGTGTTAAGGTGATTTTTATAACTGCAACCTCTTTAAAGATAGAAGATATAGATAGATAGATAGATAGATAGATAGATAGATAGATAGATAGATAGATAGATCTACAGAACATGCATACATACATACATACTTACTTACATACATACATACATACA
Source organism: Mus musculus (assembly GCF_000001635.26). Classification (NCBI taxonomy): domain Eukaryota; kingdom Metazoa; phylum Chordata; class Mammalia; order Rodentia; family Muridae; genus Mus; species Mus musculus. The sequence continues at coordinate 40,858,929 of NC_000081.6, forward strand.
TACATACATACTTCCACTTTTTCAACATATAGTGGCACAAAATAAATGTTAGCTACCAGAAAAGTGAGAATGGAAGATAATGTGAAATTATTGAGCCAAAGAAAGGTTGTAACTCATCAAGGTAAATACAAAATCCTGTCCCTCCATGTCTACTATCTGAGGCTTCAGTTTGAAATAACTTAAATGGCTCCTCAACACAAACTTTGCCCCTTATATAATGTCCATTCCTTTCTTGGACTGGTTCTACTTGCTTAATTCTGTTCTGTTTGGCAAATGCCTCACAGGTTGCTATCCTCAAATACTTGGAGTCTTAACAACAACACAAGCTTTGCCATCACACCCTCATTCAGTAACCTTTTGAATCTCCTTGTAGACACTCTGATGCTGACATAAACTGCCTGTCCTCAACACCTTTCTAAATTATCGCAGGAAGAATTCACAGTTCCTTCTATACTACAGCTTCATGCCTGTAAAAGCCAGAACCATATTGGTGGGTGACACTGCAAAATCAGTTGCCAGTTTGCAATAGTTCCTTGCAGCTCTTGTGGGCTCAAGCAATTACCAAGAAAACCCCTTAGTTTCTCCCCTTTTAAAATTGAAGCACTTTTCCTACCCTCTAAGCTATTATGCCTACTTCTTTGCCAATAACCCTGAGATATGACTTGCCAGGCTCTGCCTGGGCTGTTCTTTCTCTACTAGCCAGCCCTGCTGGACAGTTCTCCTGATCTGATCCCTTACCTCATACTCTCTCCACCTACTGTCTCTCTCTCTCCTGTAATCCTGCCTCAGACTTCAAGCCTGGGAATCAAAACATTGCCTGCCTCTCTCTTCTGCCTAGCTATAGGCTGTTGGCATCTTTCTTCAACCAATAGTTTTTAATTAAAGATCAAGGTTGTATAGCATCAGTCAGTGTACGTCAGTATCTCCTTATCCCTGGGTGCAAGCAGACCTCAGGGCCAGTATTTAACATTACAATATATAGCAACAGACCAAACCTCAACAAATTAGTGCTTTGACTCTAAGAAGTATGGACAATGATTTCTATATCACTATACTTATTACTTAGCTTTTCTAGATGAATAGTATTTGTTATTTACCTAGCGACTAAAGACAATTTGTAGAATGCTGTTTTCTGCTTTAAAAGCTTATAATGAGCTATCTTTACATTTATTCTCACTTTTCCTTTATAAGCCAAAATTCATCATGTTTAACAGGTATGCATTACTCTAATATGTTTTCTAGCTTCTGACACTTATTGAAGCTCTTAATATTGGTAGACAACATTTATCCATTTACATAGTATTTTAAAGATATCTTTCTTATTTAATAGGTATTTAACTATTTGAGTATTATGATATATGGACATCATTATATCATTTTAAATTATGTAAACTGTGGAGGATTTCTTAAAGGAAACAAAGTTTATTTCTTGTTTATCTGTATTTTAAAATAATTTTGATCATCTCTGTGTATTTGATTTCAATATAAAACATTGCATCTTTTTTTTCTGAGTGAGTTCATCAAACTTAGAGGAAAAAGTGCTTGGATGGACTTCTCAATTTGAAGCACTATGAGAGGCCTCAACAGATATATTTGGAAATGAGCTTTTTTATCTGGACTTTAGCACGTGATAGAACATGAATGTTTCCAGAATTATTCTATCATCTCAGTCAAAATTACTGTAAAGCAGCAAAACAAAATTGCAAATACTGAGAATATTTTATATCAAATTTTGTACTTGAAAACATCTCCAAGATGTTTCAAAAGTACTATTTTGCCTAAGAATAATATATTCTTACACATGTCTAATAATGATCATAATACTGATTAATAGTAATGCTACATTCAGCAGAAACTTACCAATAGTCATTACTCCAGTCTAAGTTGTTTTAAGATTGCCAGCCAATTGTTCAGTTTCATTTGGCACTTATTTTATCTTAAAGTAATACTGTCACAATCTCTAAATCTCTCCCCTGCAAACATGTATATGTGTATAGCATAACAAATGTCCTTGCACATTTATGGTAACACTGCATTTTGTCTACTTTTGAAAATGGATTTCTTTCAATAATTTATTTTTTATTCACTTTACATCCTGATTGCTGCCCTTTGCACTTCCTCTCTACCCAGTCCTGACCTTACAAATCCCTCCACCCATTAACACCCATCCCCTTCTCCTCACCTAGTCCTTCTGGGACTTGATGTTTCTTACTTTTTAGAGGAAAAAAAGCAAGTGGAGCTGCTCCATCCTTCTGAACATTCCCTTTGACATCTCATCCAGGGAAAAATATCTTATACCTTCACCATAAACTTATCACACCAAGCAATGAGTATTTTACTACAATAAGAGTAAACCACATTTAAAAAAATGATTTGTAGAACATTTTACTTTCTACATCCAAGATCCAACATTGGATCTGGCATTTGTAGTGCATCATATATAATTTTAAATGAGTAAATGTTTATTGAATTAAAATTCAGTTTAATGTTGTTTTATGAATAAAATCATCCTGGAATTAATTCTTCATGTAGAAGATAATATAGGGGAGACTTAAATCATGTGAAGATGTGTATATTATGTATTGGACATCTCCAGAAAAAAAAATGACAGTTTGAGCTATAACTTCTCCTGTGTCTAGAAAAGAACCCAGCCTGGGATCTGAGAGCAGATCTTGAATTTGCCAATGCTATGTTCATGAGTAGTATATGTAGTCTGTTTGCTTCCTTCATTTCTTCCTTCATTTCTTTCTTCCATGACATCTGGTATGCATATCCAGTCTTTATACTAAAGAGATAAAAAGCCAAGAAGAGGAGGAGAGAAACAGGGAAGGCAAAGGAAGAATGGTATGTAGCTTCGAGCATGCAGCTCAGTGGTAGAGAGCTTGCCTAGCATAAACGAGACCTCGGGTTCAGGTTCAATACCATAATCGCAAATTTAGAAAAGAGAATAGCATATATATTTAATGCACTGGAGATGTTAAATGTGTTATATATTTACAATTTAAAGCAGGTAAGAACTGTGGATTTAGTAGCTTTAAATAGCTGTATACAATTTTACATCTGAGAATCATTTCTGGAGGAAGTGCTATCAACAAGACTAAAATTCTTGAGAGTTGTTTGAAATATTCTGATGTCTTTTACATTCTGGATTAATGGGAATAAGGAGTCCTATCTTATACTGCTAGTAACATAATCTATTTAATCAGCCAAGTTTTAGTTTACTTAATAACTTATTGTTTTTCTGCATGTGAAGGCTCATACCTGTAATTCCAGTGCTGTGAGGGGATGAGGCCAGAGGATTACCATGAGTTGAGGCTAACCTGGGATACATAGTGAGTTCTAGGTCATCCCAAGCTAAAGAAGGAAGGAGAGAGAGAAAGAGAAATACAGAGACAGAAACAGACAGATAGACATGAGAGAGAGAGAGAGAGAGAGAGAGAGAGAGAGAGAGAGAGAGAGAGAGAGAGAGAGAGAAATATACTTTGGTGTGGATCTTCACTGAATCCTGTGCTTCTTTCCTGAATTTTTTGGGACAAGGATGTGAAATTTTTATTGTGAACTCCAGATGTTCACACAAGTTTTCCACTCTCTCCTGCAATACTTGCCCAGGGTTTACTTTTAATTGTTTCTATCAATTTGTCTGTGGAATGTCCTATAGGCACAAACACTCTGCCTTCCAAATGAAGTGGCAGCTAATTCTATATTGGATCAATTCTCATGGCTGACATGAGCATGAGCTCACTGCCTAGCTTTCAATTATTTTAAAGAAAATAATGGAGCATGAGAGAGTTGAGAAGCCAGGGTTGGAATCCAAAATAATACTAATTTTATCTCTAAGTTTATCATTAGGAAACTAGTTTTTCCTTGTTTTGAACCAAATCCTAATAAATATGGTAATAAAAATTGTACCATGCTGTCTGTGTACTACTTATAACCCTACCAGATACAAAGCACTGTAGAGGTATCTAGATTCACCATTATAATAGAGAAACCATTGAACAATAATGTAGGTGTTTATAGGGTAGAAGGGCCCTGCCATGTGGACTTTTAGCATAGAGGCAGAGTGAATCAGAAGGTTTATTGGACAGTGGTAAGAGAGCTTCAGAGGATGATGGAAGATGTCCACGTAACAAAGATGGCCATTGTTTTTAAGAAATATACGGGGCAGTGTGGCCCTTAAGTCACAGTAAGTCTTACTATCAACACCAAAATGTAGCATGAAAGAGCCTGGCTTTGTCCTAAATTTTGTTGTCATTTTCATGTGATTCTTTTATATATTCCTGTCACTAGAGATTTAATTTTTACAAGTACTGTATGAAACTAAGAATATTTTTTAACATTAAAATGCTCACACTTTGGGAATAATTATCTTTATGTCAATATGATATTCTATGGATCATATCTTCCCAGGCCTAAGGGATTGTCAAATAAAATAAATGCATAATGTGTTTTCCAGCGATACCACATCCTGACTAGAACTGAGTGATATTATTATGCTGTAGTACTTTTTACTGTGTAGAATTGATATTCCCAAGATTGATACAAGGATTCACAGTCTATTACAGTCTATATAGTATTCTATTAACAGTGTTAGGTTAGGGTTGTGAACTCACAGGGTCAATATTATTTTGTGACATGCCATATTTTTAGTATTTTATAATTTATAAACCCTTTAAACTAGTAATATACATTTGTTACCAAATCAAAATATTCTCTAAATCAAAATCTAAAATTCTTTAGTAAAATACCTCTCAGAGTGGGCGTCTTTACTGCTCAGTTGCTAACTGAAAGAACTTCAGGTTAAGTTAACATTTGCTTCAACCAGATTAAAAGCTTTCAGATAGATTCCTTATGCCATTTACTCATCTATCTAACCCCCTCTGCTTCTGCTCTGTTGCCATCTGCCAGGTCATACTTCTGCTCCTAAAAGGAAACTCACCCTGACCTTGCCTTCCAGGCAAAGCTCACTTCATTTCAGTTGGTGCCTAAGTATGTTTATCCATCCCAGGTTGTCAGTGCAAACCTCATCTCCATCTAAACCATGCCACCAGGTTGAAGACCTACTAGATCATGGGTTACTACTAGCTACCAGCAAAACAGTATCCAGCAAATCAACAGATAGGCCATTTTAGTAATTAAAAATCATAGTGAACTTGTGGTAAGTCCTAATGTAAGTGAAATAACTAAATAGAAACTAATGACAGTAGCCTAGGGGAAAGCATGAGGGTTGTTGTTTTGTTTTGTTTTGTTCTTGACAAATTGTATGGTGACTAAACAAAACAATAAGAGTTTATTGTCCTGACTCATCAGTCAGCCTTGTTGACCTTCCCCTCTTAACTGCTGCTTAAAACATCTTCCTTTCTCACTTTACACCAGACAGGATCTAGGGCGGACCTTTTTCTCCAAAGTTTCCTCTGGACTTTCTCCTCCTGGAGAAGTCAGGCTTCTGCTAGCAGCCCTGACAAGTCCTGACTCCTGCGTTCCCCCTGCAGCTTCTCTGAGACTGGTGCTCCCGAAGGTTTGCTTTCTGTGTCTACCAGGCAAGCTTGCTTTACTCCCTCAATGACTCCCCTTAAGCACAGAACTCTCAAAGATAACCTCCCACTGTTTCTCCAGATTCAGAACAGGAGGTGCTGTTAGGTCAGGCTGTGACATGGAGTGTTGTCTGGCAGGTCAGAGCAGGTTCCTGGTAGCAGAGAAGCCCACTGTGGCAAATTTCTGAGCAAAGGACTCTTGCCTTCCTTCCAGCAACTAAAAGGATTCAAAAGACCGCAGTTCCTCTTTCCATCCACTTTCCCGAAGTTGGTCCAGAGCGGGGCACACAAGGCACCTGTTTCCAAAAACCTGCCATGGGTATTGTACCCCTTGTCTTTATTCATGTGCATAGACCATAGAGGGAAGAGCAAAGTAAGATGATTTCTTTTTCCTCTGCATACTTTAGACATGAACTTGGAGCATATAGTTGAATGTTCTCTAGTAATTTTACATCATGGTGTTTATAAAAGCACCTATAAAAGCACTTATAAAAGTTGTGAATCTAGATCAGCAGTTTTCAACCTGGGGACTATGATTTTTTGGGGGAGGGGGTGTCAAACAAGCCCTTTCAGAGTAGTAACATATTCGATATCCTGTGTAGTAGATATTTACATTATAATTCATAAAAGTCACAAAGTTACAGTTATGAAGCAGCAACAAAAATGATTTTATGTTTGGGTCTCACCACAACATAAAGAACTGTGGTCTCAGCAATAGGAGGATGAACCACTGATCTAGATCATGAGCAATATTATTTCCTGTACACATATTTTATCTCTTCCCTTTTCAGAAGGGTGATGACTACGAGTGGAGCTTCCTGTAGGAACCTTGCTTTAGAATTCATTCTCAAGGCCATTCAAACTAATATGGTGACAATTACCTGAGTTTGTAATGCACACAACAGTTCAGAGCATCCTTAGATAAATTGTTCCCTAGACAATGATGCATGCATTGATACCTTCCTATAACTGTCTAGAAGCCTTAGCAACAAGGAAATGGTTTGCAATCTTGAGAAACACAGTGGTTTGAGTTGCTGTGGATTTTTAGAAACTGCCAGTGTCTTTACAGAATTTTCAGGCTCCACATGCGGCCTCTACAAGGGAATGTTTCTCTTTCACTGCCACCATCATGCGAACTTTTGCAGTGCAATTACAAGCGACTTCAGAGTTCTCTGTGATAGACTAATAGCTACTGACCTGCTTCTGCCACATAGAACCTCCTCATATACTTTTAATACCATCTGTGGCGCTCTGCTCTTACCACGGGTGGGCATTTTTCTCTATATAGACTCATCTTTGGCAAATCATTAATAGAACATCAAAAAGATCCCATCTGTTAGAGTTACATATGGTTAAGATCAGAATTATCAAATATCTCATTTTTTTCTTTATTCCTCTTTCTTATCCTCACAATAAATGTAGTTGTCAGCAGGATAAGTTCATGTGCCGGATAAGGTCACAATTTCATTTAGTGACAACTTCCAACAGTAGGAACTTACAAGGTTCGATTTATTAAAGAGTCAGAAGGGATAAGATCACTGCTTGGCCAGGCTGATTTATCAGAGTTTGACTGGAGTACTTGAATAGGGAATGTCGTATTTCAAGTTTATGTTCAAAACAGTAGTTTAGTGTGTGTTGTGACTGTATGACTCAAAAATTGAGACAGGGAATTAGAAAAGCTATCCTTATATGGCAATTTGTTGCCATCACCTAACAGCTATCATTTTCTGAGTCAAACAATGCTTAGGGTTTCATCAATATAGCATAAAAGAAATGGAGCTGTTTGTCTTAGAAGGAAGATGGGACATGCAGTTATTAGTGCTGGAGGAAACTGTTTGGTGGCAAGACTGTGGTTTGGCTTTGTAGATAGTCGGCAGGGAAGTGTCCTAACCTTCCTGTGTGTCTGGCAGGCAGCTGTCAAATGGTTAAACCTTAACATAGCAAAGAGCATTGCCATACTTTGGCCACCTTGGCTGACTTTGAAAATGTCTCAGAATCTTTGACCGCTTTTTGAACTCAGCATGACTTCAGGGCTGTCCATGTTTGATACCATGATGTATAATGTTTTCCAACCATGAAGAAAATATAAATATGGGTTCTGAAGCTATAGCCTTCTGCTCTAGTGAGGCCTGATAAACATTACAAACCAATTCATGTGGTCTGCTTTGAAATTTGGTTATATATTTAAAACTAAGTTTAAACCAATCCAGAGTTTATTTTCAGCAAATGAAATAGGATCTTCTATCATCTCATTTACTTGAAACCCCCATCTTGTATGAAAGCTGAGCACACAGTTAAGAAATGTTAAGTAAAATACCACATATGCTTACGTTACCAACTTGATGCAGGATTTAGTTGGAGCTGAATTCAGCTGATTGTGAATAGTGATGTTAGCAGTCGACATTTTCCCCTTCTTTTATATCCTACTATTTTTATAGACTTTTGTTTCTAAAGAGGCATTTTAAGACATCTTTTTAATGGAGGAAGCAATTGAAAGCCCCTTCACTGACAAAGATTTGAGGTCATTTCTGGTGACTGAAATTATTTTTTCCACTGGTCAATTTATTTTATTTAGCCCTAAAACTGGATTGATATTTTTAAAGCTATGGGGTATTTAGTAGTGTTTTGACTTAGCTTCTTTTTTTGAAAGTGGAGCTATCATAAGCCTTTGAGTAATCACAGACTTTTAAAAGTATGCATTATCAAGAAGATAAGAGAAACAGCCCTCAGCACTAACAATATTATCTTTTACCAAAATTGATTAGAGTGTCCTAAGTGTCTCGGATACTTTCTGTGAACCTACACAGTATGTTAAAAAAAAATAAAGGCTTTGTTTTGAAGAGCAGCTACAAAAATATGAACAAGACAGAGAAATACAGGCATCATTTTCCCGTTATCTCTATCTTTCTCACATGAGGTGTGTCCATGAAAGCAGTAGGAGACTGATCAAAGGAAATGTGATTATTGTAAAATAAAGAGAAATCACACTAAGACAATTCTTTCTGATATGAAAGTCAACTTTAAATGTCCTACAATTGACACCTATCATATTATGAAAATATGTATATAATTAATGTTGTTCAATTTCAATAAAAACTTTAAGTACCACAAATCAAAAAGCATTGTCTACCCAGAGATAGACATTTTAAAACTCTGTGGATTCACTCGTTCACATTCTTGTTCAGGTAAAAGGAATTGTGAAATAGACTCTGAATGCAGTACGGATATGAGGAATAAGTCAGTTTTTGAGTTCGAAGACACATTATGAAGGCAAACTGCTTTTGTGCTTGATCATGCAGCATTAATATGGTTAAGACGAAAGCACGGTGGTGTGTACTGGGTATCGGTAACAATTCCCAGAGCAGGGTAGGCTCTGAGCAGGAGATGAGGAAGAAGGGATGATAAGGAAGACTGTCCTCTCTGTGGGAATAACAAAGACATCAGTGCAGCAGAACCCTTCACTAGGACAGCCTCAAAGAAGGAGTGAGGTCTGGGCAGACACTCCCTTTCAGAGGTCAAAAGAAAGCGACTGCAAGATCTTGTACAAAAGATTAGTGGAATTTTAATAACCTTATCCTGGCAGAGATGGTGCCTGCAATGGATGCTGGTCTGTCACTTAGTCAGAGTTGACAAAAACCTGAAATCTTCTGATAAGAAAGGTAAATCTGGGAGATACGAGGAGGAAGATAACTAAAATATGAAGTGATTTGGATAGAGGAGACAAAGAACGATGTAACTGCAGTCACTGATGGACTTGGGGTAATCATTTGGCGAAGTCCTAAATATTTGTTAGGGTTTTTGAATAACAATAGTCATTGCTTTTTTACTTTTTATTTTTTGTATGTAACAGCTGAAATTCAAAGTGTTAAATAATTTCCCATGGCTGCCATGATATTCCCATGACTCTTTCACCATCCAGTAAAGAACCCCTCTTAAGCCTTTCATTCCATACTAATCCCTTCTCTCCAGAGACACGAACTTCACCTCGCCACCAGTCATTATTTTCATAAAGAGTTTGATCCTTCTTCCGCCAAATCGTTACGCAATCCCTCGGCTTCTCAACAGGCACATGGCCAAAAGGTCTGTGCTCGCAAATTGAAAACCTGAGTTTCATCCTTAAAATGTTCTTCTATTAAAATAAAGATAGCAACTCGGTTCAATCATTTTATTATCCCACCCATGCAGACTCCATAACCTACATCACGTTCCAGGCCCAGGTTTATGTTGTTGCTGCTCTGTGTTCGAGCCTTGCTTTTTGTCTAGGGCTTAATAGATTTCAAGTCATTTTTGTAGAATGAATGAATACGTAAAGAAATGAGCCCCAGACTAGGTATGTAGTTTAGCTTTCTTCTACACTTCAAGTGAAACATCGATTTCATGACAATCTGGTTGTAGTACTGGGGTCTATCACTCAGAGCTTGATAAATCACGGGAAAATAAATTCAGTTAACAGGAACCATCAGAGTTGGAAAACACCTTACTAAGTAGTGAGGGCTAATTGTTATCTTAAGAACTTTTTAAGGATTATTCAGTTGATTATTGGACAAATTGGAATAAAAAACACCTTACTTTTAGTGAAATAATACTTCACATAATGGATATTAATATTTAAAATAATTAAAATATCATACTCCTAAGTAACATGTAAGGTAAATATAATTTACAGTCATCAATGTCATATTTTTATTGCTTCTTGGTACCAAATACATATTAATACTTTATGCTATACGTGGCTTTTTATAAACACAGTTACAAATAATTGATTTATTTTAATATATTTTTTTCAACAACAAAGAGTTCCCCCAAACTTCAAAATAGCTTCTGAGTAAGAAGGAAGGAGACTGGTATTTGCCTGCTTGTCTAATAAAGCAGAAGAGCTTGAGCTGAGAGCTCAGACACTTACTGGGCATTTAAGAACTCACCAAGTATTTTGGCCTGTTGAAAATTTCAATACATAGTCAGAGACATCTGACAACTTAGGAGGTATTTGGATATTACTTTATGATCTGGTCTAAGTTTCTAGTTCTTATTCCATTAAAGACAGTCCTGATTATTAATCCACGGGTATAGATAAGAGTCACTGTTTGACTGAGGCTGAACCCTTTCCAAATGAAATATGTCAAAAGCAGAAAGACAGGATGAATTACTTTTCAAGGAGGGTTCCAAAGATTTTAATGATTCCTCTGGAGTCACTTAGAAATGATATGGCTTTTTAAAATGTGTAAACATAAGCAAATTTATTTGAACACCATTCTTATGTAAAATGAAAACTCTTAGTATTTAGATGAAGGCATTATTTAAATGTTAACAGTTGAAAATTTTTAGAATTCTTATCTGAGAGAAATTAGATATTTTCCCTGTAAATACAAAATTACCCTTAAAGGTTTAAACAATTGATATGCATAAATTGAAAGACATTTTCTAAACAATTTTTTGACATTAAAATAGATTGCCAGAGGAGTTCCGGGGCATGACTCCGTTGGTAAAGCCCTTGCCTTGAAAATAGGTTGCTAGCTTTGCTTTGTCTTTGACAAATTTTCCAGAGAAAGCTGCTGATACCGATGTATTAATCAAAAGTATTGTGCAAGGGTTTAAAACTCTTTCAGAGGAAAATCTCAGAAGTGGGTCTGTTATTCTACATGTCAACAAATACTGTTATATATCCATATTCTGAATAAACATGAGTTTAGCATGTAAGATCTAATGTTGTTTTCCACCAAGGTATTCTTTTTATAAAACTGTCTTTAAGGTATGGATTGATATTCCTCACTGCTGATCATTCTTGGCTCTGCTCTGCTCTCATAGAACACACTGTAGGATATCTGTCTATCTTGATGTGATGAATTCTTTTACTCTTAGAACAGTAGCCAAAGGGAGGGCATGAGGAGAAGGAGCTATGTACATACAGTGCCTAAGGGTAGAACCTGAAAGTATTCTCAGAGAAGTGTAATTAATTCTCTTTATATGAATCCTGAACACATTGAATATGTAGAGCAAATGCAAAACCGGTGTTATTGTTAGGATGTTTGTAAGAGTCCTAATCGCCTGTGTTCTCACATCTGCAGGAGAGCTAGAAGTGTTTCAGAGAGATGGAGAAAGGAAGATTCAGAGTCGGCAGCAACTTCCGGTGGGAACAACCTGGGGCCCTTTTGCTGGGAAGATGGACTTGAACAATAATTCCTTGGTATGTGGACCTTCTAAGATGTTGGAATACTCTTATTTGTCAATCTTTTTGTCTGTTTGCTTCCCAGTTACATTTCAGGGAAAAAAAATGCTTGGACTATTGTTGATTTTATGGGTTTCAAATCATTTTTCCAGTGGTTTGTCTCTGATTACTACAGGAAAAATCCCAAAGGAAACAACTTAATCATGTCAAATGGTTGACTAGTGAGGTAACTTACCCGCCGTATCTGCTTAGCCAGACTTACTTAGTCTGTTCAGACTTAATGCTGTGTGCACTGACCTCTATTTGTTAGAAGACACAAATTGTAGGTGTACACAAGCATTAAGATGCAGCTCTACTATCCTTCCATAATCCTGCCTGAAACTGTAAGGGCAAGGGTCTATGACCAGCACTATAAATTATGCTCACAGTTTTAGAAAAGTCAGAAAAATCACCTGCTTGTTATTAAATGGATGACTGATTTCTCAAACCACTAAAAGGTACAAAAGGCAAGAGGTAGACTTCCCAGTGTCCCATCTCACCTAGCGGTTTCTACTTGTTCTCTAGCACTGCTTGACTCACATCTGAGAACTAAGATAGCAATCATACTTAAACCTGCCACCAGACACCACCAAAACATTTCATCATTTCTCGGACATCCCGTCAATAGTTTCTGTCATTGAAATGACACGTGTAGTTCATTTATGAACTAGTGAAGTTTTTCACATTTATTATATAAAAATCGTATTGATATTAAAATGAAATATTCTATTAATCTTTATGCACACACACATTATATACGCATACATACAAGATGGTAGCTTCCTGACATTTTACCATCGGTCAAACAGTGATATATCAAAATAAACCTACTTTGGAAGATTTAACTGCTTATTCCTTCCATCATGTGTGGCTTTAACACATTTAACCATTTCAAAAGCTATGCTGTGCCTCGTTGAATTTTTTTTAATAATGCAGTTTATATTTGAAGGGCTCAATATTTTTGCAACTATGTAAGGCAAATGAATCTTCGGTGGTACTAGATCAGCTGTTGCTAATAATTCTCCACAGAAATAACTTACTAATTCAGTTTATGCTTTTGAGAGCATAGATCTCTAATTATTTGTAAGCAACACCTTTTTAATTATAGAATTTAGATATTTTACTAAAGTATGCATTTAAAAAATTTTTCCCTTAGGAAAAAAAATGTTCTCTTCCAGAATATAATTGAGCTTTATGTGATTTTATGTAACCTGTTCTACTACATGAGCAGGCTGATCATTGCTCAGCAAGTACCAGTACATAGTGGATGCTTATTTAAACGAGACTATATATAAATGTGAGGGCTGATTAGTTCACTTACCCATCCAATAAGTATGTATTTATGGTTTTGGTTTTATAGATGAGAAAGACAAAAATTCTGGCTATCCGGAATTTTCATGTTTGTTTTTTAAATTTTTAAGAATATCTAAGTCTTTCCATGCTACCTCTTCAGTAGAATATCTAAAGAATATTTTTAGCATGATTTAAAAGTAAAAGAAAAATTGGTTTGCTTCACCTTGGACAAAATGTTAGCTATGGTACTTAGACTATTTAACAGTTTGTAATTAGTCAAATATTTGTGCAATTTTATTGCATCTTTAGACTTTGGATAGTACTTTGATATGTTTTTCATAACATGAAGATAAATTTTCTTTATCAAAATCATATAGCTTACTAACCCTTCATTACAGAACTTGGAATCAAATTTGAATTAGAACACTCTTTTAAACTAGTTTGCCAACCAATATAATGTTACTCTCCTAATACTCATGATGTTGGCTCAGGCGATTCAACACAGTAATTAATCCAACACAGTAATTAATTGAGTCACCATGCCAGATGTCAAATCCTTTTTATATCTTTCAAGTCTCCATCTTGAAGTGTGTTAATATTATTCCACCTTCTGTGGTAAGCCTTTGCAGACCGTGCATTTGTGTGTATATAGGATGTTCCAAGAAACATGCTTCTCTTTATAGAAAAAACACAAAAACTGATTAGACAAGAGGTTATTCTTGGAATAATGTAAAGGACTGAATATATAAATAGATTTTTCTCTTACCAATAGCCTCTTATCTTGGTAGATGCTTCATGCTGTAAAGGTTTGATAATAGCAGCAACAGCATTGTAAATGCATGTATTGGGCCAGGTATACTGCACACGAGAGAAAACAATACTTATCTCTGTAATAAAGTATTGCAGAGGGAAAGATGTACACTTTAGTAAGTTAAATCATTAATTTCTGAGAAATTATTTAATATCACAATCCAAGTTTCAATCTCAGAAATGTCTATAATGTAGAAATAATACCACTTGGCTTATGAGGATTTTGTGAGACTGTAGAAGCAATCATGAATTATCAGCAGATATTTGCTCCTGGTGCTTGCCTGTCACCTGTACAAATGGATCTATTGCAATGTAACACATTAAGAGCTTCACGGAGCCTGTCCCAGTCTACACATGTAACACTGTTGACTGTGGTGTTTAGAGACATTACATGTTTAAATGTAGCTCTTTGCCAAGTGACTATGATTCTGCATATAAACAGAACCAACAGGATGTGTCTGAGTATAGAGACTCGTTAAAAGGATTGTGTAAGGCAAGAAGAGGGCTTTTGTAAGTCCAAAATCGGTACTGTGGGTTATTAAACTGAGATCAAGAAGAGTCCTTGGTACAGTTGAAGGTTGTCTTTTCCTTGTGCCTGGAATAGTCAATCTAATTGTTATATTTAGACTGTTAATTTAGTGAATGAAACCTACATATGTTATGGGGTGTTATTTCCTTTGTTCAGAGTTTATTAATTTAAACACCAATCCTGGTTTAAAACATCCTCTGAGTTAACAGATAAAATTAACAATCTCTGTAACTCCTTTCATGGGTATTTTGTTCCCTATTCTAAGGAGGAATGAAGTATCCACCTATTGGTCTTCCCTCTTCTTGATTTTCTTGTGTTTTGCAAGTTGTATCTTGGGTGTTCTATGTTTCTGGGCTAATATCCACTTATCAGTGAGTGCATATCTAATGACTTCCTTTGTGATTGGGTTACCTTACTAAGGATGATATCCTCCAGGTACCTGCATTTGTCCAAGAATTTCATAAATCCATTGTTTTTAATAGCTGAGCAGTACTCCATTGTGTAAATGTACCGCATTTTCTGTATCCATTCTTCTGTTGAGGGACATCTGGGTTCTTTCCAGCTTCTGGCTATTATAAATAAGGCTGCTATGAACATAGTGGAACATGTGTTCTTATTACCAGTTGGAACTTCTTCTGGGTATATGCCCAGGAGAGGTATTGCTGGATCTTGCAGTAGTATTATGTCCAATTTTCTGAGGAACCTCCAGACTGACTTCCAGAGTGGTTGTACAAGCTTTCAATCCCACCAGCAATGGAGGAGTGTTCCTCTTTCTCCACATCCTCGCCAGCATCTACTGTCACCTGAATTTTTGATCTTAGCCATTCTGACTGGTGTGAGGTGGAATCTCAAGGTTGTTTTGATTTGCATTTCCCTGATGATTAAGAATGTTGAACATTTTTTCAGGTGCTTCTCAGCCATTCGGTATTTCTCAGTTGAGAATTCTTTGTTTAGCTCTGTACCCCAATTTTAATGGGGTTATTCAAATTTCTGGAGTCCAGCTTCTTGAGCTTTTTGTATATATTGGATATTAGTCCCCTATCAGGTTTAGGATTGGTAAAAATCCTTTCCCCATCTGTTGTTGGCCTTTTTGTCTTATTGACAGTGTCTTTTGCTGTACAGAAGCTTTGCAATTTTATGGGGTCCCATTTGTCAATTCTTGATCTTACAGCACAAGCCATTGCTGTTCTGTTTAGGAATTTTTCCCCTGTGATCATATCTTCAAGGCTTTTCCCCACTTTCTCCTCTATTAATTTCAGTGTCTCTGGCTTTATGTGGAGGTCTTTTTACTTAAACTTGAGCTTTGTACAAGGAGATAAGAATGGATCAATTCGCATTCTTCTACATGATAACTGCCAGTTGTGCCAGCACCATTTGTTGAAAATGCTGCCTTTTTTCCACTGGATGGTTTTAATTCCCTTGTCAAAGATCAAGTGACCATAGGTGTGTGCATTCATTTCTGGGTCTTCAATTCTATTCCATTGATCTACCTGTCTGTCACTGTACCAGTACCATGCAGTTTTTATCACAATTACTCTGTAGTACAGCTTAATGTCAGACAAAGTTTGGAGCTAAGACAAAAGGATGGACTATCCAGAGACTACCCCACCCAGGGATCCATCCCATATTCAGCCACCAAACCCAGACACTATTACATATGCCAGCAAGATTTTGATGAAGGGACTCTATTATAGCTGTCTCATATGAAGCTATGCCAGTGCCTGGCAAATACAGAAGTGGATGCTCACAGTCATCTATTGGATGGAACACGGGGCCCCTAATGGAGGAGCTAGAGAAAGTATCCAAGGAGCTGAAGGGGTCTGAAACCCTATAGGTTGAACAACAATATGAACTAACCAGTACCCCCAGAGCTCGTGTCTCTAGCTGCATATGTAGCAGAAGATGGCCTAGTCGGCCATCACTGGGAAGAGAGGCCCCTTGGTATTGCAAACTTTATATGCCCCAGTACAGGGGAACGCCAGGGCCAAGAAGCAGGACTGGGTGGGTAGGGGAGCAGGGCAGGGGAGGGTATAGGGAACTTTCAGGATAGCATTTGAAATATATATAAAGAAAATTTCTAATAAAAGAAAGAAAGAAAATTAACAATCTCTGGGTTTCGGGAGTCTATGACATCCTGGGAGTTTCCTTTCTGGTTTGTGACATTATGCACCTCAAGAATTGCTTAGCAATTCCAACACTCTCACTTCAACACTGCTCAATAATATAAAGTGTTGTTGTAGTTTCTTATATTGGTGCTTTTGAAAGTCTTAGGATTTTTTTTCTTATGACTTTATTGATTCAGAATATAAAGGGCTGGCAGCAGAGTAGTCTTTTAAGTCACTTTAAGTTCTTAAATATCTGCCCTGAAGAGGGAAAGTATGTACGTATTATGCCTTTGATAATTTTTATATCCATCCAAATACAATGATCTTTGTGATAAGCTAAATCTTTCATCAATATTAGTACATGGTAGCAACTAATACCATCAAAGGCCAATGCTAATTCAAAAGGTTGAGTATCTAGAATTTTTGTGGCATTTGCACTATCTTGCTTGTGAAAGCACCCACTGTCCACAGCTAGCTATTTGAGTGGATTCAGTCAACTTCTGGAATCATTCTACGTACACCCTCAATTAAATAGAACACATATACAAAGTCCCATATTGCCATATAATATTAAACTCATCATGGCCTGATGAATTAAAAAATGAAAATTGATAGAAAAATCTCATTTCATTCTGCTCAATCAGAATAGAAAATTGTTTGGTTTTCATTTGTGACATTAAATTCCTCAAATAGGCAATGCATATTTGAAGGGTTCCTGGTATTGACCTAATAATAAAACAATGCTTACATTAAATTTCATAAAAGTTTCAGAGTAGTCATTATCATAGAAATTTAGTACAGAAATGAATGAGTAATTCTTGACCCATGCTGTTATGATCCCATTTGTCAGATGCCTCCATTTCTTCTCTTCTAGTTCCATCTCTTTCCTGACATTGACTTTTGACCACGTTTTTTGCTAGATTCATTCCATCATACATTTGTTGTAAACATAGCCATTCCTGTATCTCTCCAGCAATCATGGCTGTAGCAAAAGTGGTTGCTTACTGGAAATAGTCAACTTGTTTTTGTTTTCTGGTTTGTTTTTGTTTGTTTATCTGTGGACAGTCTGCAGCCCAGGAGCAAGTTCCAATCCAACCAGGCAAACTGAAATTCTTAGAGATTTCATGTTCAGAATGACAGTTTTCCATGAGTAATAAACACAAGTTGACTGGGAGAAAAACAAGGTTCTTCATTTCTCTATGGAATGTCAGCTTTCATCCATACTGTTCTCAAAAATGCGTCAATGAAACTGGTCTCCATTTAGTTTAACAATGTGTCTTTTAGGAGGGAGCCTCTTTTCATATCCAGCCAAGCTTTACACATTCCTGCTGGAGTTTTTGTGAGATAACTTCCCCAAATACACTAATTACACTTGAGTCACTCTCAGAGTAAGCTTTTGGAAAAGCTATATGCAGGCTCCCTTTAAGATAAAGTGATTAAGAGTGGAGATTCTCCCCAGAGGTTAAGAGTGCTTATTGCCCTTGCAAAGGGCCTGGATTTAGTTCCTAACACCCACAGAGGGGCTGACAATATGGAACTCCAGTCCCAGCAGACCCAACACCTCTGTGAGCACCAGGCACCCACATAGTGTACAGATATAGATGCATGCAGAACACACATACACAATATGTAATAAAAATCAATAAATCTAAAAATAGATACATTAGCAAACTAAGCTTGAAAGCAGTATTCAATTTCAACTTTTGAATCTAGAGAACTGAGATTTATTGAATCTTATTGTTCAATATTATTATTGAATTATTCCATTTGGACCTCTACCATTGGCACATAATAGGCATTCAGTAAATGCTTTTCGGGGGAATGGGAGGTGATACTGACATTGTGAATGATAGCATCCTTTTCATTTGCATCAGAGCTCAGTATTGCTAGACATTCCTGCTTCTCTCAGAGCCTTAGCTCTTTTTAATTTAACTGTGCATGTTTCCCAAAACACTTCTGGCCTTTCTTCTCTTCTCCCTCTGTTTCCAGTGCCTCAGGGAGCATAGCTACTTGTAAAGCTCCAGCTACTAATTTACAAATGACATTTAAACAGAAATCCTTGGCTTTTTTTTTTTTTTGAGCTTTCTCGAATATAGCATATCTCCACTACTTGATGTGCCTTTTCTACTAGCCTTTCCACTAAATTCCTCCAATTCAGTAGTCATGAGCCCTGTTTAGTTCAGTCTTTGCAGATGGTTTTTCTGCCCTTCTCACTTGCTTCCTGCCTTCAGTCACCTGTGATCTCAGCTTTGCAGCCCCCTCCCTGACTCTGCCAGACAGTCCCCTCCTTAATCTTTTTCCATTACTCCCTTTCTGGAATCTCAAATGCTTGCTCACCCATAGTATCCCATTCCACTTCTTTTTTATTTCTCTCAGGAACCACATCCCATCCTATCTCTCTATTTCCAGTGTTTTTCACATCCTCTGTACACATTGCCATCCCTTTCTTCCTGACCCTATGCCAGTGCTTTAGCTTCTACCTCCCTCACATGCCTCTCGTTTATCACCTTGTTCTTTCAGTCACTCTTTCTGTCTCCTGTCTTTCTCATTATTTAAAATCTAGACCACAGTATACCCTGAATCGAAGGATCTCGTAAGTCTATGCTTCAAATCCTAAAGTGCAGGAAGAATTAAACTGGTAAAGCCTAAGCAGGCCTTCATGGTTTCTACCTTTGCCATATCAATTGTTTTTCTTTTCTTTTTTTTTTTTTCAAATTCCAAATTTTCTTTATTCATTTATGTTTTACATTACACATCTGAAATATATACCATATGCCCCGACTTTATAAATCTGGATTTTCAAGGACACATATTGTCTCAAAATTAACTTACAATAGTTTATGTTAGTGCATCTTATATAGACATTGCTATATAACTTATAGTTCAAACAATTTTAACCAGTTACTTAGTTATGCTACTCAATATATATTCTGTGCTTAAAGTTAGAAATGTTAGTGATGTTTACAAGTGTAAATCTTAAGTTAGTAAATGGAGTTTGCATGTGTTTTTAACCACAAAAGAGGTTATATATATCGAGGCTATATTCTTTTATTTCTTACCAATTTTCTTCTACTGAAATCACTTTTATTTTCTTTTTTTTTCTTTTTTTTTTTTCAGAGCATAAGATTTTATTTTTTTTTAAATTAGGTATTTTCCTCGTTTACATTTTCAATGCTATCCCAAAGGTCCCCCATACCCACCCCCCCAATCCCCTACCCACCCACTCCCCCTTTTTGGCCCTGGTGTTCCCCTGTACTGGGGCATATAAAGTTTGCAAGTCCAATGGGCCTCTCTTTGCAGTGATGGCCGACTAGGCCATCTTTTGATACATATGCAGCTAAAGACAAGAGCTCCCGGGTACTGGTTAGTTCATATTGTTGTTCCACCTATAGGGTTGCAGTTCCCTTTAGCTCCTTGGGTAATTTCTCTAGCTCCTCCATTGGGGGCCGTGTGACCCATCCAATAGCTGACTGTGATCATCCACTTCTGTGTTTGCTAGGCCCCGGCATAGTCTCACAAGAGAATTGTTTTTCTAACAGACTCCCATTCCTGTGATCTGCCTCAGGACTCCTGGCAGGGTAGATATTGTTTCCTCCCATACCTAGGCATCTGGCTGTTCTTTCTTAATGAGGTTGAAATCCTCAGTTTCCTCTCTTTCTCCTCTTCCTTGTTGCAGTCCTTTCCTTGCCTTGTTGTTCAAGGTTGCCTATGATATAAACTTTCCTTGAATTCTCCATTCTGGAATAGATAACCTCTTCTGAGGATTTCCACTTTGCTCTTTCATTGCTAGGATTAGGATCCTGTCCTCATTGTTTACTTGCCCTATCACCAAGCTTCTTATCTAAGTTTTATCTTTATATCCTTGTAGTGCCAATGGTTAGCTTATATATAGGGGAAAATAAGCTTTAAATAAGAGATCCTCTCCTATTTTTCCTTAAGAGCAGGGAATCGTGATCCCTTCTTATTCAAGACTAGAAAATTTATTTATGGGCGCCATCTTTAGCTCCAGACAGCCGGCCACCTTCCTGGTGAGAGCACGGGGTCTGCCTGGCCTGAGAGGTTTGTGGCACAGGCGCCGGCGGGAGCCTTCTTGGCTCCGGGACTCCGCGGAGGGCAGGCTGCACGGGTGACCGTGTGGAATACAGAGTGCCAGCTGTTTCTGGGACGGGCGAGAGAGTCGCAGAGCTTCTGGGCGGCGCCATCTTCAGCTCCAGACAGCCGGCCACCTTCCTGGTGAGAGCACGGGGGTCTGCCTGGCCTGAGAGGTTTGTGGCACAGGCGCCGGCGGGAGCCTTCTTGGCTCCGGGACTCCGCGGAGGGCAGGCTGCACGGGTGACCGTGTGGAATACAGAGTGCCAGCCGTTTCTGGGACGGGCGAGAGAGTCGCAGAGATTCTGGGGCGGCACCATCCTCAGCTCCAGACAACCAGCCACCTTCCCGGCAAGAGCCACAGAGCTTCTGAGGCTGCGACATCTTCGACTCCAGACAACTGGCCACCTTCCTGGCCAAAGCAACACAGCTTCTGGGAAAGATTCTGTTTTGGGCCTTCACCTTCAGCCAGGAGGAGGTCCAAACACCAGATAACTGTACACCTTCCCTGAGAGAGGAGAGCTTGCCTACAGAGACTGCTCTGACCACTGAAACTCAGAGAAGAGAGCTTGTCTCCCACGCCTGCTGATAGAGGGTAACAAAATCAACAGAGGAACAATCTTTTAACAAAGACAACTATAACAACTAACTCCAGAGATTGCCAGATGGCGAAAGGTAAACGTAAGAATCCTACTAACAGAAGCCAGGACCACTCACCATCATCAGAACCCAGAACGCCCACTTCGCCCAATCCAGGACACCCTAACACACCTGAAAAGGTAGACCTGGATTTAAAAGCATATTTCATGATGATGGTAGAGGACATAAAGAAGGAATTCAACAACTCACTTAAAGAAATACAGGAGAACACTGCTAAAGAGTTACAAGTCCTTAAAGAAAAACAGGAAAACACTGCTAAAGAGTTACAAGTCCTTAAAGAAAAACAGGAAAACACAACCAAACAGGTAGAAGTCCTTATAGAAAAACAGGAAAACACATCCAAACAGGTGATGGAAATGAACAAAACCATACTAGACCTAAAAAGGGAAGTAGACACAATAAAGAAAACCCAAAGTGAGGCGACGCTGGAGATAGAAACCCTAGGAAAGAAATCTGGAACCATAGATGCCAGCATCAGCAACAGAATACAAGAGATGGAAGAGAGAATCTCAGGTGCAGAAGACTCCATAGAGAACATCGGCACAACAATCAAAGAAAATGGAAAATGCAAAAAGATCCTAACTCAAAACATCCAGGAAATCCAGGACACAATGAGAAGACCAAACCTACGGATAATAGGAGTGGATGAGAATGAAGATTTTCAACTCAAAGGACCAGCAAACATCTTCAACAAAATTATTGAAGAAAACTTCCCAAATCTAAAGAAAGAGATGCCCATGAACATACAAGAAGCCTACAGAACTCCAAATAGACTGGACCAGAAAAGAAATTCCTCCCGACACATAATAATCAGAACACCAAATGCACTAAATAAAGATAGAATACTAAAAGCAGTAAGGGAAAAAGGTCAAGTAACATATAAAGGCAAGCCTATCAGAATTACACCAGATTTTTCACCAGAGACTATGAAAGCCAGAAGAGCCTGGACAGATGTTATACAGACACTAAGAGAACACAAATTCCAGCCCAGGCTACTATACCCAGCCAAACTCTCAATTACCATAGATGGAGAAACCAAAGTATTCCACGACAAAACTAAATTCACCCATTATCTCTCCACGAATCCAGCCCTTCAAAGGATAATAACAGAAAAAAAACAATACAAGGACGGGAACCACGCCCTAGAAAAAACAAGAAGATAATCCATCAACAAACCTAAAAGAAGACAACCACAAGAACAGAATGCCAACTTTAACAACAAAAATAACAGGAAGCAACAATTACCTTTCCTTAATATCTCTTAATATCAATGGACTCAATTCCCCAATAAAAAGACATAGACTAACAGACTGGCTACACAAACAGGACCCAACATTCTGCTGCTTACAGGAAACCCATCTCAGGGAAAAAGACAGACACTACCTCAGAGTGAAAGGCTGGAAAACAATTTTCCAAGCAAATGGTCTGAAGAAACAGGCTGGAGTAGCCATTCTAATATCGGATAAAATCGACTTCCAACCCAAAGTTATCAAAAAAGACAAGGAGGGACACTTCATACTCATCAAAGGTAAAATCCTCCAAGAGGAACTCTCAATTCTGAATATCTACGCTCCAAATGCAAGGGCAGCCACATTCATTAAAGACACTTTAGTAAAGCTCAAAGCACACATTGCACCTCACACAATAATAGTGGGAGACCTCAACACACCACTTTCATCAATGGACAGATCGTGGAAACAGAAACTAAACAGGGACACAGTGAAACTAACAGAAGTTATGAAACAAATGGACCTGACAGATATCTACAGAATATTTAATCCTAAAACAAAAGGATATACCTTCTTCTCAGCACCTCACGGGACCTGCTCCAAAATTGACCATATAATTGGTCACAAAATAAGCCTCAACAGATACAAAAATATTGAAATTGTCCCATGTATCCTATCAGACCACCATGGCCTAAGACTGATCTTCAATAACAACATTAAGAATGGAAAGCCAACATTCACGTGGAAACTGAACAACACTCTTCTCAATGATACCTTGGTCAAGGAAGGAATAAAGAAAGAAATTAAAGACTTTTTAGAGTTTAATGAAAATGAAGCCACAACGTACCCAAACCTTTGGGACACAATGAAAGCATTTCTAAGAGGGAAACTCATAGCTCTGAGTACCTCCAAGAAGAAACGGGAGAGAGCACATACTAGCAGCTTGACAACACATCTAAAAGCTCTAGAAAAAAAGGAAGCAAATTCACCCAAGAGGAGTAGACGGCAGGAAATAATCAAACTCAGGGGTGAAATTAACCAAGTGGAAACAAGAAGAACTATTCAAAGAATTAACCAAACGAGGAGTTGGTTCTTTGAGAAAATCAACAAGATAGATAAACCCTTAGCTAGACTCACTAGAGGGCAAAGGGACAAAATCCTAATCAACAAAATCAGAAATGAAAAGGGAGACATAACAACAGATCCTGAAGAAATCCAAAACACCATCAGATCCTTCTACAAAAGCTTATACTCAACAAAACTGGAAAACCTGGATGAAATGGACAAATTTCTGGACAGATACCAGGTACCAAAGTTGAATCAGGATCAAGTTGACCTTCTAAACAGTCCCATATCCCCTAAAGAAATAGAAGCAGTTATTAATAGTCTCCCAACCAAAAAAAGCCCAGGACCAGATGGGTTTAGTGCAGAGTTCTATCAGACCTTCAAAGAAGATCTAATTCCAGTTCTGCACAAACTATTTCACAAGATAGAAGTAGAAGGTACTCTACCCAACTCATTTTATGAAGCCACTATTACTCTGATACCTAAACCACAGAAAGATCCAACAAAGATAGAGAACTTCAGACCAATTTCTCTTATGAATATCGATGCAAAAATCCTTAATAAAATTCTCGCTAACCGAATCCAAGAACACATTAAAGAAATCATCCATCCTGACCAAGTAGGTTTTATTCCAGGGATGCAGGGATGGTTTAATATACGAAAATCCATCAATGTAATCCATTATATAAACAAACTCAAAGACAAAAACCACATGATCATCTCGTTAGATGCAGAAAAAGCATTTGACAAGATCCAACACCCATTCATGATAAAAGTTTTGGAAAGATCAGGAATTCAAGGCCCATACCTAAACATAATAAAAGCAATCTACAGCAAACCAGTAGCCAACATCAAAGTAAATGGAGAGAAGCTGGAAGCAATCCCACTAAAATCAGGGACTAGACAAGGCTGCCCACTTTCTCCCTACCTTTTCAACATAGTACTTGAAGTATTAGCCAGAGCAATTCGACAACAAAAGGAGATCAAGGGGATACAAATTGGAAAAGAGGAAGTCAAAATATCACTTTTTGCAGATGATATGATAGTATATATAAGTGACCCTAAAAATTCCACCAGAGAACTCCTAAACCTGATAAACAGCTTTGGTGAAGTAGCTGGATATAAAATTAACTCAAACAAGTCAATGGCCTTTCTCTACACAAAGAATAAACAGGCTGAGAAAGAAATTAGGGAAACAACACCCTTCTCAATAGTCACAAATAATATAAAATATCTCGGCGTGACTCTAACTAAGGAAGTAAAAGATCTGTATGATAAAAACTTCAAGTCTCTGAAGAAAGAAATTAAAGAAGATCTCAGAAGATGGAAAGATCTCCCATGCTCATGGATTGGCAGGATCAACATTGTAAAAATGGCTATCTTGCCAAAAGCAATCTACAGATTCAATGCAATCCCCATCAAAATTCCAACTCAATTCTTCAACGAATTAGAAGGAGCAATTTGCAAATTCATCTGGAATAACAAAAAACCTAGGATAGCAAAAACTCTTCTCAAGGATAAAAGAACCTCTGGTGGAATCACCATGCCTGACCTAAAGCTTTACTACAGGGCAATTGTGATAAAAACTGCATGGTACTGGTATAGAGACAGACAAGTAGACCAATGGAATAGAATTGAAGACCCAGAAATGAACCCACACACCTATGGTCACTTGATCTTCGACAAGGGAGCTAAAACCATCCAGTGGAAGAAAGACAGCATTTTCAACAATTGGTGCTGGCACAACTGGTTGTTATCATGTAGAAGAATGCGAATCGATCCATACTTATCTCCTTGTACTAAGGTCAAATCTAAGTGGATCAAGGAACTTCACATAAAACCAGAGACACTGAAACTTATAGAGGAGAAAGTGGGGAAAAGCCTTGAAGATATGGGTACAGGGGAAAGATTCCTGAACAGAACAGCAATGGCTTGCTCTGTAAGATCGAGAATTGACAAATGGGACCTAATGAAACTCCAAAGTTTCTGCAAGGCAAAAGACACCGTCAATAGGACAAAAAGACCACCAACAGATTGGGAAAGGATCTTTACCTATCCTAAATCAGATAGGGGACTAATATCCAACATATATAAAGAACTCAAGAAGGTGGACTTCAGAAAATCAAATCACCCCATTAAAAAATGGGGCTCAGAACTGAACAAAGAATTCTCACCTGAGGAATACCGAATGGCAGAGAAGCACCTGAAAAAATGCTCAACATCCTTAATCATCAGGGAAATGCAAATCAAAACAACCCTGAGATTCCACCTCACACCAGTCAGAATGGCTAAGATCAAAAATTCAGGTGACAGCAGATGCTGGCGTGGATGTGGAGAAAGAGGAACACTCCTCCATTGTTGGTGGGATTGCAGGCTTGTACAACCACTCTGGAGATCAGTCTGGCGGTTCCTCAGAAAACTGGATATAGTACTACCGGAGGATCCAGCAATACCTCTCCTGGGCATATATCCAGAAGATGCCCCAACTGGTAAGAAGGACACATGCTCCACTATGTTCATAGCAGCCTTATTTATAATAGCCAGAAGCTGGAAGGAACCCAGATGCCCCTCAACAGAGGAATGGATACAGAAGATGTGGTACATCTACACAATGGAGTACTACTCAGCTATTAAAAAGAATGAATTTATGAAATTCCTGGCCAAATGGATGGACCTGGAGGGCATCATCCTGAGTGAGGTAACACATTCACAAAGGAACTCACACAATATGTACTCACTGATAAGTGGATATTAGCCCAAAACCTAAGATACCCAAGATATAAGATACAATTTCCTAAACACATGAAACTTAAGAAAAATGAAGACTGAAGTGTGAACACTATGCCCCTCCTTAGAAGTGGGAGCAAAACACCCTTGGAAGGAGTTACAGAGACAAAGTTTGGAGTTGAGATAAAAGGATGGACCATGTAGACACTACCATATCCGGGGATCCATCCCATAATCAGCTTCCAAATGCTGACACCATTGCATACACTAGCAAGATTATGCTGAAAGGACCCTGATATAGCTGTCTCTTGTCAGAGTATGCCTGGGCCTAGCAAACATAGAAGTGGATGCTCACAGTCGGCTATTGGATGGATCACATGGCCCCCAATGAAGGAGCTAGAGAAAGTACCAAAGAAGCTAAAGGGATCTGCAACCCTATAGGTGGAACAACATTATGAACTAACCAGTACCCCGGAGCTCTTGACTCTAGCTGCATATGCATCAAAAGATGGCCTAGTCGGCCATCACTGGAAAGAGAGGCCCATTGGACACGCAAACTTTATATGCCCCAGTACAGGGGAACGCCAGGGCCATAAAAGGGGAGTGGGTGGGTAGGGGAGAAGGGGTGGGTGGCTATGGGGGACTTTTGGTATAGCATTGCAAATGTAAATGAGCGAAATACCTAATAAAAAATGGAAAAAAAAAAAAAAAAGAAAAAAAAAAAAAAAAAAGATGGCCTAGTCGGCCATCACTGGAAAGAGAGGCCCATTGGACTTGCAAACTTTATATGCCCCAGTACAGGGGAACGCCAGGGCCAAAAAAAATGGGAGTGGGTGGGTAGGGGAGTGGGGGGGGAGGGTATGGGGGACTTTTGGGATAGCATTGGAAATGTAATTGAGGAAAATACGTAATAAATAAATAAATAAATGAATAAAAAAAAAAAAAAAAAAAAAAAAAAAAAAGATAAGTTACAAACTAAATAAAGGGAAAAAAAAAAAAAAAAAAAAAAAAAAAAGAAAATTTATTTATTTCTACATACGCTATAGATCTGCCTCATCTGCTCAACTTAGTAGTTGTTACCACAGTAGATGCACTCTTTTGCCAATTTTATTTGTATAGATCTTCTTTCCACGAAGTTTCAGAATAACAGGGCAACTACACCTATTTCTAAATTTTGCACACACAAGGGAAATATGTTCCTGATGATCTCCTGATAGATGTAGATGAACTACAACCCTTTGAGGTAGGAGAAAGGAACTGCTCTGCCACGGAGGCAATTAAGATCTATTTACAACAGAATCAGTCTTATCCCTCACTATGACATGGGAACAGGCCAAGAAGGTGTTCTGTTCCACCATGCTCTCTGTGAAGTCACATCCAGCATCTCACTTTCCAGTGACAAACCATCTGGGAAATTCCATCTGTCTCTGCTTGGAAACTGAGGTGGCAGTCTCCCACTGTGAGCCATTTTCTATTAACTTCTTGGATAAGATCAGTCAGATTTATACTGAATTGATGGGAACCATAAGAACAGGGTTGTTCCAAGAGAAGACAAATGGACTGATTCCACTAATTGGGCTTGAGCCAGCTTCATTCAAGGGTGCCCTTAGGTTCTATTAGAGCACTGACTTGTGACCTTTTTAATTGTACCCTCTTCCTCTTGGGAACCATTGGGGAAATACATTATTGATGGAGGTTGTAGGTTTGTCTCCTAGGGAGGGCAAGATCCTGGCTTCTCTTCTCTGTATCAGCTATGCGGGGAATAATAGAAACTGGTTGGACGGGGAAGCTGCCCAGGAAGACATGAAAGAGGACAATTAATGTGTCAGAGCCTTGGGTAATGACATATTTTCAAACTAGAATGAGAAGAGTTTTGTTTTATGATTTTAAGAGAAGAATGCAAAGTGGTCAAAAGAGAAAAGGGGTACAAAAGCCCCAGAAATTAAAGATAGCCTATAAAATATATACCTGAAAGTAAGAAACTAAAACATCAAAGAATGGTTTTAGAATCCTGTACAAAGCTAGGTTAATCATATGTCCAGTTATGGAGGGAGCAGTCCTGTTGTAACGAGGGCACCATTCTGATGTTGACAACAGGTGGACTTAGATCATCTTCGGAGGTAGTAACCTCAGACTGGAAACAGAATTTATGCCATTTCTGATAGCTATTACCTGTCTCCAAAATACAGTTTTTAAGTGTACCTAAACTATGTGTTTACCTTTATTTTGTTTTGACATAATTTCCTTGTGATAGTATTTCTGAGTTCTTTAAATTTTGACTGAGGATTTCTTAAATATGAGAATTTGTTGCCAAAATTCACCATTATTTATTCATAGTTTGTGGTTTTACACACACACACACACACACAGGCATACTGCCTAATAGAGTTCATGCCTAGCTCAAACTCATCATATGGCCTAATTAACTTTAAGATTCTTATTTTACATTCTTCCTGCCTCGGTTTCACTAATGTTGATGTTATAAGTATATACCAACACGTCTGGCTTTACAACCTGAAATTTTAACATGTTTTTCTACTTATGGTATGATGCATGACTCAGACTATTTAATGTATACTTTACAAAAACTACTCTTCTCTCTTCATTTAAAATTGCTTGTATTTTTCTAAAACCCAAGAAGAGTTTTTATTGAAGATAATCTCATAAGGTTACTGAGATACATGTAAATGTTATCCTGCTGAGATTATTAATATCTCAAAGGATGAGCTGTTCACATCATGACAGTGTGATCACAGAGGCTGCACTGGAAGTCTATGTCTGAAGCTAAGGGTGATGGCAAGCCCTACCTCCTTGAGTTCAGGCATGAGGGATGAAGGCTGGCTTACACCGGGAGCTCTCATGTGCACTGCTCCTTTGTTTCATGCACTAGGGCTGCATACATGAATGTTCCTATTGCAGATGTCACTGTTACTGTACTTTCTCAGTATGCCACATGTCGTCATTATGTAGGTCTGGATAATGAAGAGGTAAAAGTACAAAGACCTGACTACCTGGAGAAAGGCTTTTATCTTTCTACGTGTTGAGGAAATGGTTTAAAAAGTACACTCTGTTTTTTAATGGGGTTATTTGATTTTCTGAAGTCCACCTTCTTGAGTTCTTTATATATGTTGGATATTAGTCCCCTATCTGATTTAGGATAGGTAAAGATCCTTTCCCAATCTGTTGGTGGTCTTTTTGTCTTATTGACGGTGTCTTTTGCCTTGCAGAAACTTTGGAGTTTCATTAGGTCCCATTTGTCAATTCTCGATCTTACAGCACAAGCCATTGCTGTTCTGTTCAGGAATTTTTCCCCTGTGCCCATATCTTCAAGGCTTTTCCCCACTTTCTCCTCTATAAGTTTCAGTGTCTCTGGTTTTATGTGAAGTTCCTTGATCCACTTAGATTTGACCTTAGTACAAGGAGATAAGTATGGATCGATTCGCATTCTTCTACACGATAACAACCAGTTGTGCCAGCACCAATTGTTGAAAATGCTGTCTTTCTTCCACTGGATGGTTTTAGCTCCCTTGTCGAAGATCAAGTAACCATAGGTGTGTGGGTTCATTTCTGGGTCTTCAATTCTATTCCATTGGTCTACTTGTCTGTCTCTATACCAGTACCATGCAGTTTTTATCACAATTGCTCTGTAGTAAAGCTTTAGGTCTGGCATGGTGATTCCGCCAGAAGTTCTTTTATCCTTGAGAAGACTTTTTGCTATCCTAGGTTTTTTGTTATTCCAGACAAATTTGCAAATTGCTCCTTCCAATTCGTTGAAGAATTGAGTTGGAATTTTGATGGGGATTGCATTGAATCTGTAGATTGCTTTTGGCAAGATAGCCATTTTTACAATGTTGATCCTGCCAATCCATGAGCATGGGAGATCTTTCCCTCAGAACTGAACAAAGAATTCTCACCTGAGGAATACCGAATGGCAGAGAAGCACTTGAAAAAATGTTCAACATCCTTAATCATCAGGGAAATGCAAATCAAAACAACCCTGAGATTCCACCTCACACCAGTCAGAATGGCTAAGATCAAAAATTCAGGTGACAGCAGATGCTGGCGTGGATGTGGAGAAAGAGGAACACTCCTCCATTGTTGGTGGGAGTGCAGGCTTGTACAACCACTCTGGAAATCAGTCTGGCGGTTCCTCAGAAAACTGGACATAGTACTACCGGAGGATCCAGCAATACCTCTCCTGGGCATATATCCAGAAGATGCCCCAACAGGTAAGAAGGACACATGCTCCACTATGTTCATAGCAGCCTTATTTATAATAGCCAGAAGCTGGAAAGAACCTAGATGCCCCTCAACAGAGGAATGGATACAGAAAATGTGGTACATCTACACAATGGAGTACTACTCAGCTATTAAAAAGAATGAATTTATGAAGTTCCTAGCCAAATGGATGGACCTGGAGGGCATCATCCTGAGTGAGGTAACACATTCACAAAGAAACTCACACAATATGTATTCACTGATAAGTGGATATTAGCCCCAAACCTAGGATACCCAAGATATAAGATATAATTTGTTAAACACATGAAACTCAAGAAGAATGAAGACTGAAGTGTGGACACTATGCCCCTCCTTAGATTTGGGAACAAAACACCCATGGAAGGAGTTACAGAGCCAAAGTTTGGAGCTGAGATGAAAGGATGGACCATGTAGAGACTGCCATATCCAGGGATCCACCCCATAATCAGCATCCAAACGCTGACACCATTGCATACACTAGCAAGATTTTATTGAAAGGACCCAGATGTAGCTGTCTCTTGTGAGACTATGCCGGGGCCTAGCAAACACAGAAGTGGATGCTCACAGTCAGCTAATGGATGGATCATAGGGCTCCCAATGGAGGAGCTAGAGAAAGTAGCCAAGGAGCTAAAGGGATCTGCAACCCTATAGGTGGAACAACATTATGAACTAACCAGTACCCCGGAGCTCTTGACTCTAGCTGCATATATATCAAAAGATGGCCTAGTCGGCCATCACTGGAAAGAGAGGCCCATTGGACTTGCAAACTTTATATGCCCCAGTACAGGGGAACACCAGGGCCAAAAAGGGGGAGTGGGTGGGCAGGGGAGTGGGGGTGGGTGGATATGGGGGACTTTTGGTATAGCATTGGAAATGTAAATGAGTTAAATACCTAATAAAAAATGGAAAAAAAAAAGTACACTCTGTTGTCTTCATGACTTAAATTAAAGAATGTAGATTTAAAAAAAAACGGTAGATTTTTAAAGCAAAAAGTAAAGATGAGATCTTTTGAGGGGTGTTTATATGAAAAGGTGGATAAAACTGTGTTGTACCCTTTATATAACTAGAATGTATTTGCACGTATTTCTACTTGATTTTGAAAGGATTTCAATTTTACATATTTTAAAACAGTTAGTTTAGCAATGATAATTTACTTGACTTCTGCGTGGTGACAACAGATGTCTCTCTGAGTCGTGAGGAGTCAGCAGTGGTATTAACTTAGTATATGTTAAGCAATTGGAAAATGGTACCTGTGAGAAAATAGAAAAGTGTTCTGTAGTCCTTCCGTTAGGTTTCAAAATTGAAATTATTATGAGAATAATTCCCTCTAAATCTTTGAACACATTAGGCTCTGCTTTTAATCTGACTGACCACTAGTAAATCCCAAGGTGGCCTGAATAATGAGTATACTTAAGCTGTATCTGTCTACTAGTATGGACTGTCTTTGTTATCACATAAAGCTTATCCAAAGGGGGATGTGTTTGTGACTCTGTCCACACCACTCCTACAAAGAACTGTGGAGATAAGGCATGATCTTCCAGAGGCAAACATCTTCAGTACACTTATAAGATAAAAACAACATAGATTTTAATCAAGTATGTTTAGAAATTTGTATACAACAATAATTGGCCAATTCTGCTTTGGAGGTTAAAGTTTCACTTTTCAAACGTTGTATGTCCGTATACTTTTCACAGTATACTTTATTTATTGTGTGTGCACATGTGCAATGAAGCACTTGTCAGGAGATGGGAGGACAATTTTGGAGTCTTTGTTTTCTCAGCCATGTGGCTCCAGTGGAATGAGCTCTGGCCATGAGACATATCTATAAGTACCTTCTCCTGCTGATTCATCTCACTATCCTTAAGGTTTTAAGTTAAATGTTGAGTTTAAATTTTTTACTTTTACTGAATTCAGTGTTTCCCACAAAAATTATTGGCCCAGATAAATTCAACTCTGTTTTCAGATTTCTAATATTTTTTATATTCTCAGTGCTATTACATATTATTTCATTTAGAGGAAATAAGAATTAAACACAAGATCCTGGTTATAGTTAAGAGTTAAACACAGCATTAAAGTGGTTGACTCTTCCTACTTTTCAGATGTTTATTGACTGAGTCACTTCCTTGTATTAGTAGATCAATCAACTACTTCTAGTATATGGTCATCCTGTTGATGAACTATATTATATATGTATATACATATATAATATAGTTCATATATATGCATATATAAACATATATGTATATAATAATATGTATATAATAATATACATATAATATATAAGAAAATGTATATGTGTGTGTATATATGTATACACACACACACATATATATATATAAATCTTTGTATGCTTGCTTGGTTGTATGACACATAATTCACTAAACATCTATTGGCAATTCCCAAATTAAAAAGAACTTAAAGAACATGAATGAGAATGTATATGAAGACCTGTGGTCTATGTATTTGTTTATTTTTCTTATATTTTTTTCTCCAATACTATTTCTGATTACTTTGTGTCACTGGCATAGGTGACTCTCACAAGCCCACAATCAGAGTGACAAGTGGCCAATTCTTTGGTGTCATTTGAAGGTGCAACTAGTGGAGGATTTTGCTACGAGCTCACTGGAGTGGCTCCTTATTCAGGGCCTGAGCTAGAGAGCAAGCATCTCACAGGGCAGCTCACCACATGGCCACTGTGTTTACAAAGGCAGGAGAATGAGACAGCAAGGAAAGGGTCCGAGGCAGAAGCTCAGGGCATTTGTACCTAACCTTAAGACGGACAGCTCATCATTTTGCTAATAGCTGTTCCTTAGGTCCAGACACTCTGAAGGGCAGTGAGTTAATCCAGAGCTTGCGACTGAAAAGAAGGCGTCTCTGGACATCTTAGAGGCTGTTTGCTATAGAAGGCAATTTGACTTACTACTTACTTGACCTCTGTCTAGAGAAGAAGTTTCAAAACATAGGAGCAGTAGGAAAAATCATTAAAAAAAATTTCAAGTAATTTAAACAGAAGAAAAGGGATTATGTCTTACAGGTATCATAAACAAAATCAAACATTTTTTAGTTAAAAACACTTTTGAAAATGAGATAGAGTTTGTGCTTATTTATATAGGTAAATGTGATATTCCTACAGAATTAGGAGCTCCTTTCTTTAGATATTAATTCTGCAGATAGGACAAGCTGAGTTTAAAGTGCAGGCGCTGGGATGGTGGTTTTGTATTTGGGAACACTGGCTCCTCTTCCAAAAGGTTCAAGTTTAGTTCCAGCACCAACATGGGCAGCTCACAACTATATGTAACTCCAGTGCTGGATAACCCAGTATCCTCTTCTGGCTTACCAGAGAACTGGAACGTATGTCACACACACACTTACACACACACACACACTTAAAATATAAAAACAAAGATATATATGAAACCTAATTAATGTTATTGGAATTAGAAATCCAAAGTAATTTTCTTGGTCATATCTTCTCTGGGCATTTGAGAAGTATATACTAAAAGGCTGTATTCGTCAAACATTTGACAGAATATATGGGAAAGTGCTCATGATGAGGTCAGAATAGCCTGATTCTAGTCTTCCCTGTTATTCCTCAAAGTTGAGTTCAATTGGATGTAATTCTATACCCTCCCAGTTTTCTCCTTTATAAAAAAGAGTTATTACAGTAGACTTACATCATACAGTTACTTTAAAATGATATAAAATTAAATGCATTTAGTCAATTTGAAATGTATACAACTTGTAATGCGATATGAATCTGCATTACTTTTTTATTATAGCTGTGACTAGCGAATTGATTCTTCATCCCTTTAGTGCTACACGTAGTACATGCAGCCCTCTCCATTTCTGTCCTCTGCCTGAAGTTAGTTAGCTGCGAGCTTTAGCTCTCATCCTATGCATGCATTTCTTTGTGTATATACTGATATTAATTTGTACATACATGGTCATCAGTTATTCACTGGTCACTGTGAATCTTGTGAGGCTTTCAAAATACAACTTTAAGAAGGGAAAAGGTATATATTTTCAACATTTAGAATCTAAGTAGACAATCAAAGCAAAATCGGAGGATAAAAACACACAATTATATAAAGAGAAAGGTTGAGCAGTCAAGCTCAAATCAAGTCCAAAGTACTCTTTTGAATTATCTTGACATTGTGTTTCCTTTTAGTGGGAAGTTATGGTTTTTTTTAGATGTTTTCTTCATTTACATTTCAAATGCTATCCTCTTTGCTAGTTTCCTCTCTGAAAATCCCTTATACCATCCCCCATCTCCCTGCTCCCCAACCCATCCATTCCCACTTCCTGGCCCTTGCAATCCCCTATACTGGGGCATAGAATCTTCACAAGACCAAGGGCCTCTCCTCCCATTGATGGCCGACTAGGCCATCCTCTGCTACATATGCAGCTAGAGACAAGAGCTCAGGAGGTACTGGTTAGTTCATATTGTTGTTCTTCCTATAGGGATGCAGACCCCTTCAGCTCCTTCACTGGAGACCCTGTGTTCCATTCAATAGATGACTGTGAGCATCCACTTCTGTATTTGCCAGGCACTGGCACAGCCTCAAAGGAGAGAGCTGTATCAGGGTCCTGTCAGCAATCCTTAATCATCAGGGAAATGCAAATCAAAAACAACCCTGAGATTCTACCTCACACCAGTCAGAATAGCTAAGATCAAAAATTCAGATGACACCAGATGCTGGTGAGGATGTGGAGAAAAAGGAACATTCCTCCATTGCTGGTGGGATTGCAAGCTGGTACAACCACTCTGGGAATCAGTTTGGCAGTTACTCAGAAAACTGGACATAGTTCTACTGGAAGATCCAGCAATACCTCTCCTGGGCATATACCCAGCTGATGTTCCAACTTGTAATAAGGACACATGCTCCACTATGTTCATAGCAGCCTTATTTATATTAGCCAGAAGCTAGAAAGAACCCAGATGTCCCTCAACAGAGGAATAGATACAGATAATGTGGTACATTTACACAATGGAGTACTACTCAGCTATTAAAAACAATGAATTTATGAAATTCTTAGGCAAATAGATAGATCTGGAGTATATCACCTGAGTGAGGTAACCCAGTCACAAAAGAACACACATGATATGCACTCACTGATAAGTGGCTATTAGCTCAGAAACTTAGAATACCCAAGATAAAATTTGTAAGACTGATGAAACTCAAGAAGTAGGAAAACCAAAGTGTGGATACGTCACTCTTTCTTAGAATGTGGAACAAAATACCCATGGAAGGAGTTACAGAGACAAAGTTTGGAGTTGAGACTGAAGGAAGGATCATCCAGAGACTGCCCCACCCGGGGATCCATCCCATAAAGAACCACAAAACCCAGGGAATTTATGCTTTAGAAAGCATTTCTCAAGTGTGTGATTGGGGATATCTAAGAACTGGAAAAACAAATTTACCCTGTATGGATTTTTTTATTGAGGTAGGTTTGTATTCTAAAATCTTAACTTAATATTTTATTATTTATGGAGTTGTAGAGCTCAGTACAGAAAAAGGTAAATATTGCCATCATGGTTCAGATAGAAAAGTCTATGTTACAGTGAGGAGAAATGTTACTGAACACAAAAGAGCAGAGGCAGTCCACAGGTTAATTAAGAAGTCAAACATCTGGCACTGGATCATCAATACTCCGTACACAGAAGCCCGTGAGCAGCAATCCCTCCTGTGTTCATTCTCTTCGTCTCTCTGACTCCATCTATCTCTCTGTCTCTCCATCTCTATATCTTTGTTTCTATTTCTTCCTATCTGTCCTCTCACCCTCCTCTCTCTTCCCCTCTCCCTCTCCCCCACTCTGTGTGTGTGTGTTTGTGTATGCATGTGTGATCTTTGTCATTTGGCCTAGATTAGCTAATCAAGTCCCTGCTACGCCATTGTTTTTTTGTTTTTTGTTTGTTGGTTGGTTGGTCGTTTTTTTGTTTTTTGTTGTTGTTGTTGTTGTTTTGGGGTTTTTTTGTTTGCTTGTTTTTTTGTTTTATGGTTTTTGTTTGTTTTTTTCGAGACAGGGTTTCTCTGAATAGCCCTGGCTGTCCTGGAACTCACTCTGTAGACCGGGCTGGCCTTGAACCCAGAAATCTGCCTGCCTCTGCCTCCCAAGTGCTGGGATTAAAGGCGTGCCCCTCAGAGCTCATGTCTCTAGCTGGATATGTAGCAGAAGAT
Source organism: Mus musculus (assembly GCF_000001635.26). Classification (NCBI taxonomy): domain Eukaryota; kingdom Metazoa; phylum Chordata; class Mammalia; order Rodentia; family Muridae; genus Mus; species Mus musculus. Next base: position 40,895,611 of record NC_000081.6, read on the forward strand.
GGCCTAGTCCGCCATCATTGAGAAGAGAGGCCCATTGGTATTGAAAATTTTATATGCCCCAGTACAGGGGAACGCCAGAGCCAAGAAGTGGGAGTGGGTAGGTAGGGGAGCAGGGCTGGGGGAGGGTATAGCGAACTTTCGGGATAGCATTTGAAATGTAAATAAAGAAAATATCTAATAACAAATAAATAAATAAATAAATAAATAAATAAATAAACAAACAAACAAATAAAATAAAGGTGTGTGCCACCACTGCCTGGCTCCCGTTACTCCGTTTTGAGTCCCAGGTATGGGGACTTTTCTTGGAACCTGGAGCCACTCAGGCACATTAACATCCAGCTAATGGTACTCAGTGATGTCCCCATGGAAGCTCATATGATTGCCATAACCCTAGTGCATACAGAATTAATCATCTTCAGGAAGAACAACAATGACAAAATGGAAGTATTTGCATTCTGACCAAGTTCAGACATGGCTAAGAAATTTGGTCTTTTTTTCTGAACATTTCAACAAAGAAACCTGGGCGGTTTTACTCACATTGAAGTGTTACATTCTTTTAGAACTTAAAAAAAAGAAAGCTGCCCATTGACACCCACAGAAGGAGAGAGACATGCAACGCTCCATCTGTTGATACTCCAGGAGAAGGGGCAAAGGAGGCAAGCACCGGATGAAAGTCAAACAGTGGCTCCTGCTATTACTTCATGAATCACATGGAGGCATTCTGAAAAATGTTCTTCCTTGGTTGCTGCCATCTATTTTTTGGCGTTAATCTGTGCCCCGTGGCAGGGTTTTGTGAGAGGAAACAATGAGCAATTCTGTGCTCCCCCTTTCTCCCAATTGTTGAAGCCCCTGTCAGAAGGCTCTGAGGATGAGGCCGGTCTGTATCAGTGTGATAAGGGAAAAGAGGATTCTGGATGGCTTTAGAGAGACTCTGTGGGGGCAGAGTGTGCTGTTTTGGACTAGACAAGCCATGGAATACAGCAGAGGCCTTTAATGGGATCCCAAGTGTTCCAAGCCAAGCCTTGTGCTGCTTCTTGAAGCTTTTCTAATAAACTATTTTGATGGTAAAAATTCTGTGACTGTCAAAGGGGCCAAGGTTCAAGGTGCTGTTTTAAGTCATTTGCTCCATAATCTTTGATTAGTTAATCTAGGGGAAATGACAAAAATAAAGTTCTCTCTGTCTCTGTCTCCCTCTTTCCCTCCCCTCCTCTTCCTCTCCCCCCCCCTCCTTCCAAGGATCCAGGGACATATGAGGTCACTTTTAATCTGCAGAAAAAGGTTTTCAGCCATTGCTATTGTGGTCTCATGGACTCTGAATAAGTGACCACTGTGTTTTATGTACTGTAGGTTCTCATTTTATAGCTAAATGAAATATGATGCTATCATTTATAATGCTGATTCCATTTTGGCAGGCTTTTGGACACCCATATGGTTCAGTTAATCTTTTTTGGAGCCTAAATGTACCTTTGTTATTTATTGGGATTTTTGAAAGAGGACAAATGTAGAACTTTTTTTGCTCTGGATTTAAAAAGTACGCATTAAATGTTTCAAAAATAACTCAGACAGCTCAGAGAATTCCAGTGAGCTCTAGAGGGAGAGCTGCTGTTTGTTGGCTGGTAACAGAAAACCACCCCTAACAATAAAGGAAAAATATACCATCATATGATGCTCCAGCAACATAGACGCAGTATTTTATAGAACATAATAACAACATTTATAGGAGAATTTAGTAGAAAGTGATATTAAATTAGCATGCTCTTATCTTCAAGCATCTTCAGGAACGTAGATGCTGGTATCACTTTCTTTCATTTATTCTGCTATAGATCTGGTTTATGAATAAAGGTAAAGATACAAAAAAGGACAATCAGAATTGTTGTCAGGTAGACAAGGGATAGGCAGTTACCTCATGGAGTGATACCCTGAATTTATCAGTGTTCACGTGGAGGTGAAAATCTTTATTCCCTATGTTAAGGCTGTCAGGAACAGCTTTTCTGGATTCAACTCAAATATCCATTGATGAGGGGTTTATTATTATTATTTTTTATTAGATAGTTTCTATATTTACACTTCAAATGATATCCCCTTTCCTAGTTTCCCCTCCGAAAAATCTCCTATTCCCTCCCCTCTCTCCCTGCTCCCCAACCCACCCACTCCTGCTTCCTGTTCCTGGAATTCCCCTATATTGGGGCATAGAACCTTCACAGAACCCAGAGCCTCTCCTCCCATTGATGTCCAACTAGGCCATCCTCTGCTACATATATAGCTAGAGCCGTGAGTCCCACCATGTGTTTTCTTTGATTGGTGGCTTAGTCCCAGGGAGCTGTGAGGGTACTGGTTGGTTCATATTGTTCCTCTTATGGGGCTGCAAAACCCTTCAGCTCATTGGGTACTTTCTCTACCTCCTTCATTGGGGACCCTGTGCTCAGTCCAATGGATGGCTGTGAGCATCCACTTCTGTATTTGTCAGGCACTGGCAGAGCCTCTCAGGAGACAGCTATATCAGGGTCCTGTTGCCATTTTCTCTGATGTCTCTCTAAGGTTGGTCTGCTCAGGAAAGCACAGGCCACAGAAGCAACAGAACTTCTGGGACAGGCTCCTATGAGCCTACATCTGCAGCAAGGAGGTGGAACTGACCCTCAGTCTTCTGTGCACCTTCCCTGCCAGAGGAGAGCTTGCCTCCAGGGAGTGCTCTGACCCAGGGACTCAGAGGAGATCTCCATTTTCTTGGTGACTCTTAAGGTGGGTCCACTCAGGAGTGCACAGGCTGCAGAAGCAACAGGGCTTCTGGGACAGGGTCCTACGGACCTACATCTGCAGCCAGGAGGTGGAACTGAATTTTACTGCCATTAATTCGGACTCTTTTTGGATAAAATACCTTCTGTCTGTAAAACAAAAGAAAGGCAGAGGAAAGACAAATCCACTGCTGTCTTTCCAGAGCCCAATTTTCTCTCCCTGTGAAAGCTCTAGAAGGATAGGTCTGCATGAACAATAATATTTATTCTATGCATTCTTTATGTGCTTATGTTTCCTTCAACATAGTTATTTAAGATCTATTAAAATGAGTGTTATGTAAACCTTCACCATTGGTTATACAAGGATCTAGGTAAAAGGAACACAGATCTAACTATACTAGCAACCTAATTACCCCTCTCTGACCCTCCAACCCCCAGCCCCAGCCACACATACATTACTCACTGTGCCTGCACAGTGCTCTGCTACTTGTAACATTTTTGCAGTGAAATCATAGGTGAGTCAAACTATTATGTTCATTTTTCACAATTATTATTGTAGTCATTGCTTGCTGCAGTGACCAGTGATTAAATAAGTAAAATCTATTCTTTTTCCTACGTTAGATAATTGTGATAAGACTCATAAAGGAAAGCTTGACTTGGTATTTATTATGTCCTATAATCGGGACCTCTGCTAAAATGTAGGGGCACAGAGGTCTGAATTCTCATCAGACAGAATTACATCTTGTATGGTTATTAAATATATCTGAATCCTATCCATCACTTTTATCTATTGCTTTAAACGAACCACATGGATGGAAGCATGCACACACATACATAATGAATATTTTAAGCATGCAAAATGTAATATGCTAATAATTGTACTTTACTGTTTTTATCCTTTCTTAAACAAAATAGTCTCACAAAAAATACCTCAGTTGTTGAAAGATATACAAACGTTCAGTATTTCCTGTCACAAGTTAACAATATAATGAAAAGCAATATTTTGATATGTTTTCTGATAATTGTTTTAGCCTACAGCCCAAGGAAATACACCGAAGTTATCATAAACTATAGTAGGTGCACTAAAATGTAAGCTTAAACAAATGTAGAGAAATTAGACACATAAACATGTTGGACAAAAAGGTGTTTATAGGTGACAGAGAGATCACTCAGCTGTTAAGAAAGCTTTCAGATTTGTTCCCAGTACCCACCCACACTGGGCACATGAAAAACATCTGTAACTCCAGCTACGAAGGATCTCTCCCTATCTTCTGGACACACACACACACACACGCACATGCACACACATGCACACACTCATATGGGTGTGCACATATTCACATATACTCAAACTCTAATACATAAAACATTGTCCATAGTCATAGTCATGACACTTAGAACATTTTTAAAAGACTCAGACTTGGTGAAGAGAAAAGAGATATGAGATATTGCAAAGAGCATGCTATAACACAGGGTCCTCTTTCACAATCCAAACGTTGAATCTATAACTCCCATATAATATAATGTCCAAATAACAGAGAATCATAAACATTTGGGAAAAATTTGCAACTGTACTGAAGTTGTCCAAGCTTTCTATTTTGTTACTATTGCTTAAAAAAATACTACATAATTATTTAAATAATATTTTTCTTTGAAGAAAGGGTCACAAATAATCTAGCAGTTATAGGAGTATGTGTGCAGGTTACATTCATTTACTGTGCCATTTAATTTAAGGTACATAAACAAGTGTGGATTTGTGGATTTCTATGGGGGGCGTCTCTTAAACATATCTTCTATAGATGTTGAAGGTCAGCTATATTTGATTTTTTCTATTTTTATTTCTTCTTATCGTGCCTCTTCTGTAGCAGATCATGAGCATCAGAGTCTCAGCTTTAGTATTTATCACTAGACTAATAAAATAAAATGTTTTTTAACCTTGTTTATGTTGTAAAGTAGGCTTGGAATTTGCAACAGAGCTTACACATCACTCTAGCTGTAGAGCACAAATGGGTACCCACTGGGCTTGTTGTGTGCCCTTACATGCTGGGGACCTTGAAATGGGAAGCACATCTGTATCCGCTGGTGACAGCACTGGGAGGAGCCGGCCGTCTACCGAGTTAGTGTCTCTTAGCTGATAGTTCTCAGAGTTATCTTTTTCTAGCCTGTAGGCACTTATCTTAAAGTCAAAGGGAACAAAATCAGGGGAAACGAGAAAAAGTAGAGTAAATTTTCACTAATCAATTACTACAATCTAATCTCCTTTTACCTCATTTTACTGTATTGTTTCTCCCACAACATTTCTTTAAATGCATTGTAATCTGAGATGATTTTCTCGTTTAGCATCAGACAATGCAGAATATTCATAATGCATGGAACACTTAAAAGTTTCAAAGTAATTTGCTTCCATTCTGCAGATGTGACTCATTTCCAAATCAGCACAAGCCATGTTAACTAATTGGAGATGATATAATTAAGTAACAAAAACAGAAAAGAAAAAAAGAGAGAGGAAAAAATATAAAGAAAAATTCTAGTGAACATGAAGTGGTAAGGTATTCTATTCAATGGCTACTTCACAAGGAAAGCAAGCTATGTCACTGATATGTTGATAATGAAGTGGTCCTTCTATCACGTAACATGGGAATAAAGCAATCTGCTATATGAACAAGCTGCTTGCCAGACTTGCTTGGCTTGGAACTGCGTTTCTTTATAATGCTTTAGTAGGACTACTGTACCTCAAATACTAGCAAACTGATAAAGAGAACACCTTCTTCACTCTACCAGTCTTAAAAGCACTTAGGAGCTTCCACTGATATTTATACTGCTCATTATTCCATTAAAATCTGATCTTAATTCAGGATCAAGTGTGTAGTCATTCTGTGTGTTCTTATTTATGAAATTGGAGGGCACTCTTCGAAGCATTTTCTAGTCACTACATATTAAATGAAGTGTAATGACATCTGAAATAGCTGAAGGAAAAAAGGTATTTTGAATGATGTTGTAAGTATAAAAAGTACTATGATCTAAAAAAATACCCTTTTTCGTTGGTATTTCTGCCATATTCTAGGGATAGCCTACATTGCTTTTGAGAGTGAATAAAAAATTTATAGGTCAGATTTTACTGTTTTTCAAAAATTATGTCTTATCTATCAGCATTTAGCATTAAGTGAGGCTGTGTTTAATTTGCACCTGCAATTGGAATGTAGAAAATTGAGACAAAAAGTAAAAAGCAGCCTTAAACTTAGAAAGTAAAAATAAAATAAAATAAAATAAAATAAAATAAAATAAAAAATAAAGGGAGTCAAACCAGATCCCTAAGTTTCTACTTCTCTGTCTTTACTCCATCTTTAGAGACAGCATCACTGATTTATAAAGATTATTGTCTTTGGTTCCTGTGTCAGAGAGTTGAGAGCTGGAAGCAGGAACGGACACTTGCACTCTCAGGATGCCACGTGTGTGCTCTTTGATCTAAGGTACCATATGCCTCAGGGGATAAGTTCAATCTTGATTTCTTTAGTCAATCATCCGCTATCAGGTACCACTGCCCTGCTTAGCAGGCTGAAGAAAGGAGCATATCATGGGTGTGTGTTACAGAGACGAAGAATGGCGATGAGCCTGTTGGCAACAGATTCAGCCTCAAGACTCTCTGTGGCTTTTTTTTTTTCATAAAACCCCTTAGTACATGAAGAATAAAAGCCAGTTGTTCTATGTACTATTCCACAAACTGATGATTTTCCTTTCAGATAGTAGCTTCCTTTCTTTGTTTAATCCATTGTTGCAAAATTAAAACTGGAAAGAAAATGAGCTGGATGCATTGTTACATTTGCTGGGAGACATTCAGATGACATCTTCTCAGTATTCCCACCTTTCCTTGATCCAAGCCAATGGCTAACTGCAGCAAAGGTTCAGCCCCACACCTGCATCTCTCCTGACTCATCATTTGGACTTGCATGAATATATAAGGGTTCTTGAGACCCAGAAGCCCCTTATAGCTTCTGCTACCCATTTGTGATCACTCTCTAAAAGACTGGCATCTAATCTTATATGACTCCACATATCCTGTGCTCTTCAATCAAAGTTAATAGGAAACCATGTCAATACATATGAGTACATCTGATGACAACAGCCACCATTAGCCTATGTGGACACCTTAGCCTTTTACTACACGGCTATATAGAGCTTATCCATGCATATAATGTATCATGATAGAAAAGCAATGTAGAGGGTACACAAAGAAAACTGAACAGTGAAGAGATGCATTTTACCCTGCCTTTGAAAAAGTCCACCAATTATTTAAGGATGAAATGATTCACTGAAAGAAATAACTTTAAATGTTAGTGCATTGTGTATTTATGTTTCTGCCAGTGGAGCCCAAGGTGTGCACAATAAGCCAATGCCCTAATTCAGAGCAATTCCTGCAGCCCAGACTTGAAAGTACACATAATCACCATATGTAAGGATGGCGTGTTTAAATCCAACTGAATTTATTTTTTTTTATTGTATTTGACCTTGATGATGGAAGCCTTTGAATATGGTGAAAATCAACGACTGAACTAATTTATGACAAGATACAAGGGTGCTGAGTTCTGTTTTTCTTTATCACATTAACAAATCGTAGTGTTTCGAGGCCTGTATGCAGGACCAATTTCAGCAATGCATTTTACCTTGGTAGCTATCCAAAAGATTTCAGCAACTATAATTAATCACTCATTGGAAAAGAGAAACACAAACTAAGATATTGTTTGGCATTTTTCCTCCCTTAAAAAGTTGGGACAGGACGAATAGAAATTATAAGACCTTTCGTAATAATCCCATGCATGTGTTTATTTGATCATGCCCATTAAGTAATTCTCTTTTGTTCCTTGTTAGATATTATGTAGTGGTGTGAAGTCAAGCATATTATTACATAAAAGAATAATGAGTAGTGACCAACTCACACAGAACTAGTTTTAGCAGAAGAGTTTGTAGTCTGGTAATGAATTGGTTCAAACTCACTGGTATCAATTTGTGTGCATTTATTGCAGGAATATAACAAGAATAACAATTTTAATTAGCAAGAATGGATTAATGAAACAGATCTGCTAATAGATGAAGTGTACTAATGACATTGTGTCTATTGAATTATCATTAAGTTTTAAATGGCTTTTTTTCTAAATTCATGATACTTCACTGAGAGCTTTGGGGTGCCTAGGGCATATGGCTAAGATTCAGTGAAAAGTGCCTATCTGAAATTTAAAATCTGGAAAAGCCCCTTTGGGTCATTTCTACATTAAGATAAATTACAAAGTATTGTGCAAATATATGGAAGCTTGTAAAAGTACTTACTATAAAAAGATCTTTCCTGTTTCTTGTGCTGGTGACTAATGTGTCTGTTGATGCCTGGCAAACTACAATTAACAAATGCATTGAACTTCTTTAGAACTTACCTTTTATAAACACTAATTATATTGAAGAATAGAAATAACCTATATGGATGTAATGGGCCAAAAGATAAGTGACCCACAACTATCTCCTTAATACAAGAGCATTTTCCTCTTCCATTTATATTGTACTGATACTATTCTGTATTTCCCTGTCCACTTAAAAGCCAGTATTTAAAACTTTAAAAGAGCGTATCAAGAACACGTGGTACCTTAAACTATGGTCCTGGCCAACCTTATTTTATCTCCCTCAGTTTTGTTTAGACCCCATCATGTCTGCTCTTTGCAGAGCCAGGATCTATTAATGATAATTACTTGGAGTACAATTCTCATTCTGTGATACCATCGCATCATTGTGAGGAAGATTGTGATCTTACTCCAGCCCACTCTGTTTAACTCTGACACCCCTTCTATTATAGCAGGGCCATGATAAGATCATGCCTGTTAGGATCAGGCATTAGTTGGAATCAATATTTGAAAATGTGTCTGTTTTTGCTTAATAGCAAAGTTAGCGTGCAGGCTGACGTGAGACCATTTGTTGCATGAGATCGTGCAACTTCATCTAGTCAAGGCTTTTTTTTCTAATGATTTATGTACAAAAGTAAAGAATCAGGTTCTGGGAGCCATACTTATACCTTATACCTGTGAGGCCAGTGTGCTAACTGGTGAAAGCAAACCATGATTTTCCATCAAAAGACCATTTTCACAGTTCTTCATTATCAAAATGTAACTAATACAGTGGTTTGCAATTAGGGGCAATTTTGTCTCCCAAGGGATATTTCACAATGTCTGGAGACAACTTGGTTGTCACACCTGTGAAATGAGGGACTAGAGAGAGCGGTGGAAGACAATAGTTATGTCACTCAGTAAGTAACATCTAGTTGGTGGAGGTTAAAATGATTAATAAACATCCTGTGATGTACAACAGGGAATAGTCTCAGCTCAAATGCCGATGATACCAGTTTTTTAAATCCTTGTATAATACACAACCATACATATAACAAAATGTTCAGGTTACTGGTATATAGCATTCAACCTTCTGTGTGTCTTTCTATTTTCCCAGAACTGTAAATGTTATAACTGCAGATTATGTTATTTTTCCTTGGTTAGCAAACATCTGGAAAACTTAAATTATGGAATTTGCAGAGAGATGGATTGAGTTTCTTAAATTTGTGCGTCAAGTAGGAAAACCAAAGAAAGAGCTCAGTGATGTTTCATCTTTGGCCTCCATGAATTCAAAGCTCCCCATTCTAATGCACAAGTTAATTTCCAGTCAATCTTTCTCCCAACTTTTCTTGTCTCATGAAATATGCATATCACTTCACCATATTTGGTCATATGTATCACTTGCTTAGCTCATCAACCTTTATTGTCTTGCAAATGTTTAAAGATCCTCTAAGGATATGAATGCTTGTAGATGCTCATCATCTATGGATAAAATAAATGTAATCTTACATGAAATGTATACACAACATATTGTGTTCTTTTGAGCACTGTGTAGTTACTTATATATTAATATAGTATAAGTACCATCTCAATAATTATTGTTGCTTTGGTTTTGGAATTTGACGAAAGTATCAATTTATGCTAATTACAGATGAAATTGCTTTCCAATTTAATCCATGCTCATTGGAACCCATGTATGTGGAAATCATAGATCCAGAGACACCCAACAAGCTTTATGAAAACAAATAGTTTAAAATGCTTTATAGAAAATTTCAGGTAACATAAAGCAGGAAATTTAGGAGGAGATTGTTAAGGACTCCCTTCTGTATAAGTCCCTGCAGTATCTGTTACTGGGTACCATGTTGGTCCATGTTCTTCCTTCAGCTAGATTAGGAAATGGAAATAAATTCATTCATTCATTCATTTAGATTATTGAATCCTGAGGGTCCTTTTCTTGGGTGTTATGAGAGGAGCAGCAGAAGTAGTCTGGAGGTGCTAATGTGAGCAGAACCAAGGATGATCAATTTTAGATGAGAGAGGCTCCCCAATGGCTGGAGAAAACCTTGACATGGAACAAACCCTGCTTGGAGAAGAGTCTGCAGTGAGAGACTAACCCCACTGACCTATGTTCTGTCATCGTTCTCTCCATCCATGGGTGTGAAGACATTTTGACATGTAATTTTTGTAGATTACTGTATTTATAAAGATGTAGGGAAATTCTGTTTACTAATTTTCTATTCTTAAAGTATCTCTGAGAAGCTAGCAGATGAAAAATATTTCATTTTTAAAATACTTTGAAACCTCAGAGATAGCATTAATAACATTTTTTGCTTTTGTGTAGTGTCCCATATATTTTTTCAAGAAACTGCATTGTAGTTATTTTTATATAGTGGAAAAATGGTACTGCTTTCAAATATTGCAAAATTCTAAATTATACTTCTGGTTGGAGTATACTCTGAATAAAAATACCATAATTGTCCAGTTTAGTTTTCTTTAAAATTAACTTTGTAAATGAAGTCTTATTAACATTTTTAACTTTATTTTGTTCTCAATGCTCTAACAGAGTATATTTGATATTAGGTATCTTAACAAAAGCAAAGAAAACTATGTTTAGGAAAGTTTATTCCTTCATCCTCACAATTCTAGGTTGTGATTGCCCAAGGCAAGGTAACTGGAGACTGGAGTCCTTTGTATACTTTTTTACTGCCCAGACCATAAGGTAGCACAGTTTGAACAGAGCTAAGTAAATCGATTTCTCCCATCCCTCTATTCTGTAGTATGTTACAGTCCAACAAGTGTTTCTTCTTGCAGAATAAAATAAGTCTTCATGTGTTTGAGTTGGATATATTAACAACAATTAAGGAATTCTACAAAAATTCCAATCCGGCTAATAGTGGCAACTCTTATCATCTGAGACCTGATAAACTCTCCAATAAAGACCTAAAGAAACTGGTCTGGAAAATGTCTTGAAAAAATACCCATATCTGACACTCTGTATCCCTCCCTGAGTAGGGATGACCAGTTAGATGCAAACAACACTTGAGATAATAGAGTAGTGATTTGGCCACTATGTTTCTGTCTTTCAAGGTAGGACGGTATTTATTATAAGAAACACATGTCTCTGAAAACCTTGGGGGCTGTGCCCTTTCTCTTTAACTTCACCATGAAGCAAATGGCCTCTTTGGAAAGGAGAAGTACCATTAAGTAAATAGCATCACCCATAATTTAGACAGAAATCACTGCAAGTTGATGCAGAAGAACAGTGCTTCACTCTGCTCCATCCTAAATCAGTAACTGGCTTGTATTAGTTGCCATATAATTTGAAACGTAGATAATTCTTTTCATCTTTTTAAATTATAAACTACGCCTTATCAACACAGTATTTCTCAAAGAAGGAAATCAAAACAGCTGTGGTTAATAATGATAATAATAATAATAATAATAATAATAAATGTGTATGTATCTGTGTCCATAGACTGTTTTCTTGTTTGTATTTGCTGAAGAGTCAAATGAAATAAGGAAACTATCTTTGTTTTCCTGGATCTTGTCATCTTGTGAAGACTTATGCTACCTGATAAAATGAAGTCCTGTATTATTCAGAAGCAAATGCTCCATGCTTAAGTGTCTGAGAGATGGATGTCTTCTATGTGAAATGAAAGCATAGATGACACTGCAGTAAAGATAAAATAAAAAAAAAACTCTTTTAGACACAAACAAAAAGACTATATTTCAACTTTAGAGCTGTGGTCATTTTACTGTGTTAATTTTAGCATCACAGTGATCAAAACGCCTTCTGCAGAGAATAAATTTAAAATATTTTTCTGTCTTAAGTCCAAGAAAAAAAAATCACAATATTGTGAAAACACTGACTGCTCCTTTCACGGGAAAACTACTAGAAGGTGTGTTGTGTACCATAAAAGGGATTGCTTACAGGTCTGTTTTCAAGTTTCCATATAGACTACATACAGAGAGATCGATGATAAGCCAGAGCCATGATGAATAATCATGATTAAAGTATGCCTTTCAGTTTTAGCAACAATGCTCTTTGAACCACATCACTATTTGTGTGAGTGCTGTCCAGTGCATTATGGGAAATTTTGTGGCATCCTCGCACTCCTCTGACTAGATGCTATTAGCAAACCCTTAAAATAGTGACAAGTGAAAACATCTGAAGACATTGCTATATATTCCTCGGGGAGAAACATGCTCCCTTTGAGAAGTCCCAACTAGAACATTAGTGGATTATATGATGGAGAATATAGATCATAAAAACTCAGAATAAGTTAAATGCATGCACTTTGTTGATTTACCTCCTTCCTTTTAAATGTTGTTATTAGACTAAGACTTTGTTAGAGCAAATTCAGTTAAACAAAGTTGAAATGCTCATTGAACTTTAAATATAAAACCTTGACGACATGTATAAGTCAGAAAAACGGATTGAAATACATTATATATTATTGGTTCTGAGAATTAATCTGCTTACATACGTAGGGCAGAGATTTGCATATTTGCCAGATAACGAGCTGGGTTTCTGATGGAATAAAATCTGTGACTGCCAAGTGCTGCACTGTGTGGATAGTAAGGATTTTTTAACTGTACATATGGAAGAAAATGAGTGCAGAATATACAAGTATTAGTTTTATTCTTTCAGCATTTCCTCCACAATAATTTTCAAAGTGCTTGCCTTATGAAACCATCACTCTAAAATAAAATGGTGCTCAGTATATCTTCCTATTCCATTTTTGGAACATCTTTGTTACACAAGGCACCTAGGCTCACACTTGGGGCCTTTCACAGCTTCATTTTAGAGCTGCTGGAGGAGCCATGGATTTGGGTTGGACTTCAATCGCAGTAGAAACCATGATGCTAGAATCAAGCTTTCAATCTTTTCTAAATGCCTTTCCTATTGGCAGCTTGAATGGCCTACTTTATTCTTCCACAGTGGGGCCTTCCATTAGATATTTGTTTTGTTGACATGTGAATGCTCTTTTGTCAAAGATTAACCACACTGCCTCCACACAGGCAGGATGGCTTTTAAGATAGTCTTTTACTAAATTCCTAGAGTGAGGATGTATGTCAGGCCAGTTGGGGGGCAAGTTTAGGTGACAGCTCATGATGGGTAGGCTTGGGCTCCCTCCTCACTGACCTGTTGAGAAGATAGTCACAGACAGAAGGCAGAAGAAAGCCTGGACCATAACACACACAGCTGAATGTGATTAAAGAACACTTAATCCTGTTTTGTATTGAAACATTTTGGAGAAGAAAGAAAGAAGAAAGAAAGGAAGAAAGAAAGAAAGAGAGAGAGAGAGAGAGAGAGAGAGAGAGAGAGAGAGAGAGAGAGAAACGTTTCACAGCACTAAACTTGGGTGGTCAGCTGAAGTGCAAAAGCTTATTGGCAGCAGGGAAACCCACAGTAGTTTCTAGAATATGGACCCAGTGGAGCACATTCTACTATGTTTTCAGCTCCCTTTGTTAATTTATGATCAACAGCTATATAAGATGCTTTTGTTCCAGTAGAGTATAACGGAATGTTATTGACTCATAGGTTGAGTGACTGTCAGTATTGATGTATTAAAAAATTAAAAATTAAAAAATGAAGATATCTTATGTGTGTGAGTACACTCTCGCCATCCAGAGTCTGCTCCACCTGGGGATCCATCTCATATACAGTAACCAAACCCAGACACTATTGTGAATGTCAACAAGTTCTTGCAGAAAGGAACCTGATATAGCTGTCTCCCAAGAGGCTCTGTCAGAACCTGACAAATACAGAGGTGGATGCTCTCAGCCAATCATTGGACTGAGCACGGAGTCCCCATTGGAGGAGTTAGAGAAAGGAACCAATGAGCTGAAGGGGTTTGCAACCCCATAGGAGGAATAACAATATGAACCCACCAGTACCTTCAGAGCTCCCAGGGATTAAACCACCAACCAAAGAGTACACATGGAGGGACCCATGACTCCAGCCACATATGTATCAAAGGATGGCCTTGTGGGACATCAATGGGAGGACAGACCCAAGGGCCTGTGAAGGCTCGATGCCCAAGTGTAGGGTAATGCCAGGAGAGGGAAATAGGAGAGGGTGGGTTGATGAGCTGGGGAAAGGGGAGATGTGATAGGTGTTTTTTTGTTTTGTTTTTGTTTTTTGCGGGGAGGGGGCGGGACGAGAAATGGATATAACATTTGAAATGTAAATAAAGAAAATATCTAATAAATAAATAAAAATGAAGATATCAAATTTTGTTGGAGTATGACTAGAATTTAAGTATGTATAACAGTAATTTTCTTAAGTTTTAACAAAGACATAGCCTTGACATTACTTCTACCTTATAGCTGTATTTTACCAATATCCAGAAAACACACACACACACACACACACACACACACACATATATATATATATATATATATATATATATATATATATATATATATATACCTAGCATCATTATAAACCTAAGGTAAAAGAATATGAGAGGTCAATTTAAGGTAGGAAAATCAATTTTCTGCAGGCAGAATATCTAGGAGACAATTACAATACATGATCTTAGAGTTTTCCCTCTAAAACACAGTTTCTGTTTTTTAATCTTTTTCTGTCTGCTCTACCATTCACATCTTTTTCTTTTGCAATAGTTTTGTTTTTATTCACCTAATGATCCATCTCTTTGTTATTGTCAACTTTGTTTGTTTATTTTTTTGTTATTGCTTTTAAATTGTTAAATTTTCATATATACAACTATACAATGGACTTTGGCTATTCTCACTCCCATTGTCCCTTTCTCATGGAACCCTTCCTCCTAGAAAGTGTCTTTGTTCTTTACTGTCTTCTTTTTATTATTATATGACCCAATGACTGAATCTAATAATTAGAGGACGCATAAGATTAGAAGAAGCATAGCAAAAATAAATCTCCTAAACCTGAAAAAGACATTGGCCAGCTGTGCTTGACTGCACAAGACATGCACATGATGAAGTCCTTCTAGATAAACGATGCTGCTGGGGCCCATGTTGGCGGTTTCCAGTGCTGGAAAGAGAGGTGAGCCATGCTCTTCAGTGGTATAGCCACTGGTCGGTCTCTCGTGCTTCAGTAAATAGCCTTCCATACACTCATCCATCTTTCTTCTTTTTGGAAACAGGTATGGAGTAGACCTCCCCTGCTTACTGTATTCTACTTTCCCTTCATTTTTCTGTACTAGAGCGTCACCCAGGGATTTCCACAGAAGAACTATTTCTACTGATGTTAGTGAAGGTCTATTCATGTTTCTGAAAGGTCACATTTATATTCCATTTTCATTTATACTACCTAGATGTGGTACAGCCAAGAACCTTGAAGGAAAGACCCTCCCTATAATCTCTTCCAGCCATATACAATTTTTGTTCTTTCTTCTTTATTTATAGAAAATTTGGAATGGATAATAATCACAATATTCAGAGTATAAACATCATACATCACACAGCCTATGATCAATCTCCAGGCTTATTTTGTATTTTCAATGTGTCTGTTTTGAGCCACACATACATTATATATGATAGATTTATTTTCATCTTAAGACGGTATACTGGTTTACTTAAGGTTTGGAGGGCACAAGTAAAGACAATATTCAATATGAATGAATAGAAGCCTTTTATAGAAAACTTTAAAGATCCCATAATCGAAATGTCCAGATGATATAGTACATAGAACATTACCACCAGAATTTCACACAACCATCTGAGAAAAATGTATATGTGCACATATAGACATACATATACCCTCACCCAAACAATGGCAGTATAATTTGCTTTTCATTAGCACACAGTGAATCACATGACCCCACACATGCTGCACATTAGAAATAAGCAGCTCAGACCTGAAATAGTACGTGCATCACACTGTGAGAGTGTTGATAGCTTAGTACTTCCCCTGGAAATAACACTAGGAGGAGTTAGAGGGATAACGCAACATTATTGTAAGTATTTATCAGTGGTGGGTGGATGAGTTAATGGAGTAACAACCACAGCTGATCTTTGAAAAAACAGTTTCATTTTTCAGATTAACTTTGACAAGAGAGGGAAGTCTTAGCTACATTTTCTGATAGAGACATACAAATAGGCTGTGAATGTTTGATTTGATACTGTTTTTTATCCCCTCTTTTAAGATCACAAACTAGGTTGTAAATGAAACATTTTACATATTCATGAAGTTAAAAATTCAGAACTATTTGAAAGCCTGTAGATTCATCTTTGAATTAATTATTTGATAAAGAGAAAAGTGTACCAACATAAAATATTAAAAACTAGTGTTGCTTTATAAATTGAGCACTTATACACATAAATTTCTGTTAAATGTTTCATAAATGAAAATAGGTCTACTTCTTAAAAATGTAAAACTTCTTTCCTAGAACTACTGAACTTACATGGTTAATACTGAAAACATAACTTTTAAATAGCACACTTGGAAAAGTCTAATACTTTGAGTCACTGAAGATATATTAAGAATATTAAGAATTTCACTTTAATCCAGTTTTATATCTAAAGGTTTGTCATAAAATGCACTTAGATCACAAAGGAAAGTGGAAGGAAAATTTATAAAGCTGTGCATGCAATACCAGTAATGGCATGACTTATTAGATTATCATAAATATGTGAGTGTTGTTATCAAAGTTCTCCAACACCTGTATCAGCATGATATCAATACCTCCCAATCCACAAAATTAATAACAAAGAAATGGTAAATTGGGTGTTGAGTCCCCAGAAGTGACATACCATATCAGCCATTAAAAGGAGAAAACTGAACATAAAAATAATAAGAGACAAATAGAGATATTTTGTTTGTTAGCATAGAGTGGAAAAACACAATACCCATTTTTTATTCTGTTCTCCAAACACAGGCTGCTTAGCTTTGATATTCCATGCCTTCCTGGTAAGCTATTGCATATTAAGGAATTGCAACCTCTACCCCAATGCCCTTGGAACTTAGAGTTAAATTTGAAAAAGCCCTGGAGTGGGCACAGAAAACCGTAACAAGACTTTGGTATGATTTGGGTAAGGAGAAAAGGGAAACTCAAAACAAAGATACCATAAGCTGAAGGCTATGCTTTGCTCTCAGTAATTGCCTGGGGGGCTGCGCTCCCCACTCAACCCCCAACACCCATGATTCATTGTTTTAGAGGGGTTATCCAAAACATGACAAAACAAAATTCAAACACAAGAATTCAAAAATCATTTTGGAAGGTTACGGGACTTTCCTGTTTCTCATCCCAAGTCTTGAAGGACAGCCAAATGGACAGACCATCCTTAAAACCTCAACAAACTTCACATTGGCACTTTTTTTTTTTTTTTTTGTAATTGAAATCCATTTCCCCAGTATAAAATTGTTAACTATCCCATAGAGAAATGGAAACATGTCCTATGTCAAAGACAGGAAATTCTAAGGAGAAATAGACTGGATATATGTCAGATGTTTCTCATATTTTTTTCTCACTTTCCTTTTTTAGACACTCAAACCCATATGCACACACATATATTAATATATATAATATATGCAGATATTGATGGAATTCTGCGAGTTGAAAGAGGAGGAAGATGTCTTGAAGGATCCATATCTCAGGCACCAGATTTGTGCTATTATCGCTGAAATGTGGCCTTCAGTCTTGAAACAGTTAAAAGAGTTCTGCGGCCACAAAAGAAGAGATGTCTTCAGAATTATCTCCCGCCTCACATTTGCTCTTAGGCAAGCAGTTTAAAAAAGCCCAGTGATTGAGCCAGTGATCCAATTTGAAATGCAGAAATGATTAGAGCTGCTTGCCTCATTTCATATCGAAATTCTCTGATTTATGACAGGGCTGCAGCCAAGATCTATCTCCAAAGGGAATTAGTGTGCGAGTTTGCATATTTTTGTTATTTAGGTTTCTGATAGCAGCTGCTAGCTAGAAATACTGAACTGGGAGGTAGTGGGGCAAGGATTTTTCAGCCACTGGAGCAAAGGAAAGATAAGAGCTTTCTGTTTCGGACACAGAGACCCCTTGACCAGCATATATCTTTTTGACATATGCATCGTGTGTGTGTGTGTGTGTGTGTGTGTGTGTGTGTGTGTGTGTGTGTGTGTGTGTACATATATATGAGAACTGGTTAATTATGTCGATGTGAGCCTATGTGTATACATAAATTATGAGATTCAAGCAGCTCAGGAATGTACTGGAATGGTTAATTTTAGTAATGGAGAAAAGAATTACCCAAATTCTGTCTCCATGTTTTAACTAGTGGAATTTTAATGAGGCATAATACTTCAATCATGCAACTGACCTGTGGGGCAGAGTATAGAACATATAATGAAACAGAAATAGAATTCTGAAAAAAAAATTATTACCTTATCTGGAATTTACATGAAGTGTTAACAGGAAATTATGCAGCAGTTATAAATGAAAAATATGGGATTTAATGTAGTTATTAATAAAGATTTGTTACATACATGATACCCGTGTCCCAAATCTGCTGTCCGCAGCTGTCCCCAATTTCTAATGTTTCTGTCCTCAGATGCCTCATTTAGAGTCGTCTTATTACCACACAACCTAATGCCAGTTTCTCTGAATTCTAAGAATTCTTTTCCAAGTCAGTAGGGGTGGAAAGGAAATAAGTGACTGTAGACTTTAAATTGACTCTCTCTCTCTCTCTCTCTCTCTCTCTCTCTCTCTCTCTCTCTCTCTCACACACACACACACACACACACACACACACACACACACACACAAACACACATACTTTGGTTGGTTGAGCCAGTGTTTTCTGATTTGTAGATCTTAATCACAATTGCTAAAAAAACAAAAAACAAAAACAAACAAACAAAAAAAAATCCATCCTGATATTTCAAGTAAAAAAAAAAAAAAAAAAAACAAAAAACAAAAAAAAAACTCCCTGAAAGACTAGCAAGTGTCAGTCTACATTAGTATGGCAAAGAGCAAGGAAACCATCGTCGCGGGAGAGTTTATTACTTAGCTGCTCTCAGCTCCATATGGAGTCGTTGTGGCCTGGAGTCTTAACAGTGTTCCTCACATGACCTTACCATAATGCAGCAGGGCTTCTAGGTATTAAAACTGGTCTCGTATTTCACTGAATGTTCTCCTGGGGTTCCAGGGTTATTGTAGTCAGAACTTTAAATTTTGATTACCTTGTTCATTGACAAAGAATGCAGGAATATCTTTAAAGGCATCCTTCGAATAAAATACCAGAGTTACTACTGTGTCACCCCATCTTTTCCCCATACAGCTTTAGTTAAGTCCCCTTACATCCACACAAGGCTTTTGGCCCATGGCTCATGTGTCTCTCTCATAATTGCAATCAACATTGTGCCCTTGTTTCAACATTAATTGTTCAAAGACTTCATACTGATAGAATGAGGCAAGACATTTTAACTTGATTCTTCTTTTTAGGGTGTAATTTCCTTTAGTAGCCTAACATCATGAAAGGAATATGTAAAACTGAGCATATTTTGAATATTTATTATTTTAAATCTCAGGTCTATAACGTAGACTCTCTGTTTTGTTTAAAAAGTAGTTTTATTAGAAACTTTAACATGGAGAGTTAAATACTATATCTTGAAAAAGCCACACTTGGTGTTTTGTTTCCTCTTTCTATAACTCTGTAGAAGTGATATGCTTGAATTTATAGGCAAGGAAGCTGGACTTTTCAGAACCTGTTCATAAGAGGCCGGATACATTAAAGTATACAATATGGATTGAAAACAGGTTTGGCTTCCAAACCCCTAATCATTTTATAGTCCCTGCTTCTTTAATGTCCATTTAATAACAGGAATTGCCAGAACTGGTGTTATACATGATCCATCCAGTCATTAAGACTGCCACTGAATCAGCAAAAGCTCCCTTGCTGTCCACCATGTGCACACCGCTCTGTGCTTAAATGGTTATGGTTGAGTCTCTGACCTCAAGGACTCACCCTGACAAAAGATTCAGATATGCAAACATAGACTCAATATAAGGTGATTTTCCGTGGAAGTATTTAGAAGAAATTATCTTTTTTATAAAAATTAATGATGGAAATACTCTCTGGTTACTTATGCAAAAAGAGAATTGTTTTGTAGGTGATATAAGGGAAACTATGGGACCAAGTTTAGAATAAACATAATTTGAAGATGGGACATATCTCACACCAGGGGCAGCTGTACAGTCTTATCAGGTACATCCATAGTGAATAATGTCTTTTAAGCAGCTCTGCTCTTTTGTTTTTGAGGGTTTTGATCTAGGGAAAAAGTGTCCTATCAGTCTATCTTGGATCATAGAGTAGGGGAGGACTCCTGAGTGAATACAATATGTTCATGATAGTTGACATCCAAAGCCACCTTGAATGGATTTTGAATCACTTTAGAAACACCTTCTCTTGTGGATCACCTACCAGATAGAGACACATCTCTGGGTGAATCTGCAAGAGAAGGTTTTCACAGAGAAGAAACAAAGGGAGAGACTGGCTTGAAATGTGGCTGGTGCTACAGTCTGTAGTGGGGCATTGTATGAATAAAAGAAGAAAACATCCATCACTTTCTGCTTGTGGAAACAATGTAACCAGCGGCCTCATACACACATTGGTGGGGGGGGGGGGGAGGAGGTAGAATACCACACATATGTTTTCCTATAACCGACCACATCCCTGAAAATGACTAGCCAGAATAAATACTTCCACTCTTAAGATGCTTCTGTTTAGTCACTGGACTGAAAGATATTACTAGTAAGTGTTCAGTAGAGGGACTATTCCCAAAAACTTGAGAGCTATATTAAAAAGCAGTTGGGCCAGATGCTGGCCAGCAATAAAGAGCAATTCTCACTCAAGGAAGTGTGAAAAGGAATGCTTATCTGTTTCAGGAGTCAGTGAAAATGCACCTTGGGGCGATTTTAAGAAGACTATTGGAGAATAAAATTAGCTGGAAAAAGTAAAATCTGATGAGAAAGAGTAGGTGACACAGGGTCTGAAAGATGGTAATAAAGAATGCTTTGGGAGCAAATGCCTACAATGTGGAAAAAGGCACAGTCAACAATGAAAGTAAGGAGTAGAATCAGCGCTTTCCATGCAGTCTAAGACAGTTGTCTGTATACTCTATTGAGTAATGATGGGGTAGAGAAGGTCAACACCGGGAAACTGTATAGTTGCTTTGTTTGTTTGTTTTCCCTCATCATCATCATAGCTCAGACCTCTGCTTTACAGGTTTAAGCCACAGGATTGTACCTATAACTTCTTGCAACCTTTTCCTTGACAATTCTCATAAGACCCCCAAGGCAAGCACATGTTAAAATATTGTAATTGATACACTAGTATCGAGAATCATCCTGTGCTAATAAAAAAGCAAGCAAATAAAACAGAATTAGCTCTTTTGTTTTCATTTAAAACACAGTAAGTAAAAACAAGGGATAAGGTTTCTTGCTACCATGCCCAAAGACTTGAGTTGATCCCATCACCCACATGGCAGAAGGAGGGAAGTGGCTCCTGCAAGTTGTTCTCTGACCTTCACATGTGCACTGTGGCATCTATGTGCTTTAATGTGCCTGAGACACACACATGGGCACACACACACACACATTGGTGGGGGTGGGGTGGAGGTAGAATACCACACATATATGCAGCTACACACAAACAACAAACGTAAAGGAAATAATTATTATAAGATAGAAATGACTGATTACATAATAAATTAATCAAAATAGGTAACGTGCATTGGTGTTTTGTAGCTCGTACATCTGTGTAATTCGTAAAGGCTTGCAGTAATGAGGTTGTTTATGCCAAAGCAGGGAAAAGATGATGGGATTCCTGGTCATTTCCTATCCTTTCCAGACAAAAACAAGTGAGAGATGGTCTTCAAGAGATGAGAGAAAAAACAAGTAAACAAGTGACCTTCAAATGACTATAAGCTTTCTTTCATTCTATTTTTCTTAACAGGTATGTCATAAAAAAAGAGGAAGAGGGGTGGAGAGAGGGACAAAGAGCATTTATTTCTGTGGAATGTGGTCTCCTTTGTGTACTGGGACCATCACAGCTTTACTCTAACTACATAGCAACTGACATTCTCCCTGATTCGGGGACATATTTGCAAGTTCAGCATGGATCCTAAAACTTGCTGCATTCTTTTTCTTGTTTTCTTTTTATTTATTTATTTTCCCTTTTATTTTTTTAATATTTTACATGCCCACTGAAGTTTCCCCTGACTTTTTTCCTTCCAGTCTCTCCCCCTCCCCATACGATCTACTCCCCCCCCCCCACACACACACTTAAGCTCCCCTTATAAAAGAGCAAACCTCCCAGGAACATCAATTAAACTCAGCTATAAGATGCTACAATAAGATCAGGCGCATATCATCACATCAAAGCTTGACAAGGCAACCAAGTAAGAGGAAAAGTGTCCCAAAGGCAGGCAAAAGAGTCAGAGACGCCCCTCTCCTACTGTCAGGCAGAAGTCCCACAAGAACACCAAGATACACAACTATAACATGTATGCAGAGCACCTATGTCAGACCCATGGCAGCTCCCTGGTCTCTGTGAGCCCACATGGGTCACAGTCAGTTGGTTCTATGGCCCATGTTTGTCTCATGTTCTTATGGTGTCCTTGATCCCTCTGGCTCCTGCAATCCTTTTTCTCCTGAGGACTTTCCAAGCGTCCTCTAAAATGTTTGCTGTGGGACTCTGCATCTGCTCTCATCAGTTACAGAATGATGCCTTTCTGATGATGATTATGCTAGGCTTTGGTCCCAGCACATCTACACACACACACACACACACACACACACACACACACACACACACGACAAATGCAGGTTGCAGGTTTGTGACTGGGTTGGTGCCCCAGTTCTTCCACTTGAGGGTCTGGCTAGTTACAGAGGATGGCCAGTTCAGACTCCTTGCCCCCATTACTAATACTCTTTGCTGGTATCTCCCTCATAGGTTCCAGGAAGTTTCCATGCACTAGCTTTCTACCTCACCCTCTAAGGGCCAAGCTACCCTGTTCCAGTCATCTCTCCCCGTCATCTCTCTCAACATGCCCCACCCACCTGATCCCTCCAGTTCTCATCTCCACCCACTCCCAGACTACCTGAGGTTATCTAATCTACTTCTGCTTCCCAGGGAGGGAGATCCTGACATCTGCCATCAAAGCTTCTATGATACTTAGCCTTTCTGGGTCTGTGGACATAGCTTGGTTACCCTTTATGTTGCATCTGATATCTATGCATAAGTGAGTACATACCGACCCTGTTTATCTTTTGGGGTATAGTTTACCTCACTAAGAATATTTTCTTCTACTTCTATATCCATGTGTCACCAAATGTCATGATGTAATTTTTTTAACAGCTGAGTAAAACTCCATTGTGTAAATTTATCACATTTTTCTTTATACTTCAGCTGAGGGACAGACAGGCTGTTTTCAGATGCTGGCTATTATAAATTAAGCAGCTATAAGTATAGTTGAGCAAGTAACCTTTTTTTTTTATTCTTTTTTTTTATTTTTTATTTTTTCCATTTTTATTAGGTATTTAGCTCATTTACATTTCCAATGCTATACCAAAAGTCGCCCATACCCACCCACCCCCACTCCCCTACCCACCCACTCCCCTACCCACCCACTCCCCCTTTTTGGCCCTGGCGTTCCCCTGTACTGGGGCATATAAAGTTTGCTTGTCCAATGGGCCTCTCTTTCCAGTGATGGTCGACTAGGCCATCTTTTGATACATATGCAGCTAGAGTCAAGAGCTCCGGGGTACTGGTTAGTTCATAATGTTGTTCCACCTATAGGGTTGCAGATCCCTTTAGCTCCTTGGGTACTTTCTCTAGCTCCTCCATTGGGAGCCCTGTGATCCATCCATTAGCTGACTGTGAGCAAACACTTCTGTGTTTGCTAGGCCCCGGCATAGTCTCACAAGAGACAGCTACATCTGGGTCCTTTCAGTAAAATCTTGCTAGTGTATGCAATGGTGTCAGCGTTTGGATGCTGATTATGGGGTGGATCCCTGGCTATGGCAGTCTCTACATGGTCCATCCTTTCATCTCAGCTCCAAACTTTGTCTCTGTAACTCCTTCCATGGGTGTTTGTTCCCAATTCTAAGGAGGGGCATAGTGTCCACACTTCAGTCTTCATTCTTCTTGAGTTTCATGTGTTTAGCAAATTGTATCTTATATCTTGGGTATCCTAGGTTTGGGGCTAATATCCACTTATCAGTGAGTACATATTGTGTGAGTTCCTTGTGAATGTGTTACCTCACTCAGGATGATGCCCTCCAGGTCCATCCATTTGGCTAGGAATTTCATAAATTCATTCTTTTTAATAGCCGAGTAGTACTCCATTGTGTATTTGTACCACATTTTCTGTATCCATTCCTCTGTTGAGGGGCATCTGGGTTCTTTCCAGCTTCTGGCTATTATAAATAAGGCTGCTATGAACATAGTGGAGCATGTGTCCTTATTACCAGTTGGGGCATCTTCTGGATATATTTCTCTGTGTAGCCGTGGCTGTCCTGGAACTCACTCTGTAGCCCAGGAGAGGTATTTCGGGATCCTCCGGTAGTACTATGTCCAATTTTCTGAGGAACCGCCAGACTGATTTCCAGAGTGGTTGTACAAGCCTGCAATCCCACCAACAATGGAGGAGTGTTCCTCTTTCTCCACATCCACGCCAGCATCTGCTGTCACCTGAATTTTTGATCTTAGCCATTCTGACTGGTGTGAGGTGGAATCTCAGGGTTGTTTTGATTTGCATTTCCCTGATGATTAAGGATGTTGAACATTTTTTCAGGTGCTTCTCTGCCATTCGGTATTCCTCAGGTGAGAATTCTTTGTTCAGTTCTGAGCCCCATTTTTTAATGGGGTTATTTGATTTTCTGAAGTCCACCTTCTTGAGTTCTTTATATATGTTGGATATTAGTCCCCTATCTGATTTAGGATAAGTAATTTGTGCTGAAAAGCTCCATAACCTTTTAAGAAACAACTCACAACAGTTAAGTAAAGAATATAATTTAAGAATATAATTGTCCCCCAGTCTTTATAAAGAACAACTCACAAGAGGGAAGGGAGTCTTTAGGTAGCAGATCTTGTTCTGGTTGGTTTTTGTTTTTTCCTTTATTTGGTTGTTGTTTTTGTTACTTTATTGCTTTTTCATGATTTTGAGATAATTGAGTATATAAAACATTTGTGAAGAGAGGATCAAAGCCTCCAACATTTCAGCTGAACAAGAGAGGCATCTGAGTAAGACTCTAAGGAAAGGAGACACATTCCCCACCTATGTAATCTTTCTAAAAATGCATATATATTTTTATCTCAAACTCAAAGTCATTAACTTAGCATCATAAATGATGATTTTGTCTTGTTACTGTTGTTGCTATTGTTATGAGTTTTGTTTTGAGATTAGCCTTCTCTGTATAGCACAAGCTGTTCTTGAACTTATAGTCCTCCCATCTTGGCCTCCTGAGTTCTGAGCTCATAGCTATGTACCACTACACTGCTAGTGAAATTCCAGCATTGGTGGTACAGACCAGCTATTTGGGAAGCTGAGGCAGGAGGATGGCTGAAGATAGCCTACCTGAGCTACACAGTGAGTTCCAGGTCAGCTAAGGCAAGTTAGCAAATGGCTGTCTCAAAATAAAAAGCTAAAAGAGGGTTGGATATTTAACATTGTGCTTAGCATAGAACACTTGCCTAGCATGCATGAGACTCCTAGCATGGGTTCAACCCATAATATCAGGCACAGATATGCACACACACACACACACACACACACACACACACATATATATACACACATACACAAAAACAAACACACAATCACACATGGATATAAACAAACAGACACACACAGAGACCCACACACAAACACACACACACACACACAATCAAGTTCCCCCGCAAAACGTCTTTGAAGTTGTACACCAGGCTCTTTATATTTTCCAGGCTTACCTGTCGGTGCTTCCATTGCTGGTGACAGCACATAAGACAGCCATAACTTAGCATCTGTGTAAAAGCATAACAGCAGGGCCTTGCTTACTAAGACATCTTAAATGGTGAAGAAAGTGAGTGTCAGGATCGTGCTGTATACCTGGCTCTACTTAGCACCATCAAAACCAGAAAGAAACCACTGGAATGAGAAAGCAGGCATAGCCAGTTTTAAATGCTTTTTTTTTTTTTTTTTTTTTTGTGCTGATGTCCATTCATATTAGTGAAGCCCATGATTTTGGACAAAGTAATATCAAACATGTCTATCTGTCTAAAATGAAGGGTTATGGGGTGGTGTGTTCTGCTTATGTGAAAATTAGAAGACAGTGTGTGTGAGTATTAATATGGAGAGAGCAGACCTGAGCCCTCACCTGTAACTGTCTCAGATGTGCTATGTGCAGCTCATGCACAGGAAAGAAGAGCAAACTAGCCCCTCACTAAGCAGGAACAGCCATTGAAAAGCAGGGAGAAAGATTGGGTTTTCTTAAGTTTGGGTCATTCAATTTCTTTGTCTTGTTTTTCATCTTATTCAATGAAGATAAATATTAGTATAATGATGATGCTATCAGCCCATGTTAATTTAGTAATAAAAGGATCACATAGAATATATTTGAAATTTTCCTTTCCTAAGTTAGTAAGAAAATTTCTGTGCTGCACAGCATGCTTTAAGTGGTTTCCTATTTAATTTTTCCCCATGAATAGTGTCATTCTTTTGAGAACGATAGCAAATCTAATTCCTAATAGCATGCTGCACTATAACTGCATTATATAAGACTATTAATGAGGATAAATATTAAATCTCAATAGATACTGCAGGTGTGAGACATCAGCTGAGGACTCAAAAGGATTTAATGCTACAAGGGATCATCATTTAGGGTTTTTCCAGCCCTGTTGTTCTATGGTACAAAACTTCGTTTAGTGCCCTCTCTGGACTGCTACATCTGTTGTTCTCAGTGAGTGGGAGGAGTTTCTCCCTCCACTACCCCCTTCTTCTCCCTCCCCCTCCCCCACCTCTCTCTGTCTCTGTCTCTGTCTCTGTCTCTGTCTCTGTCTCTCTCTCTCTCTCTCTCTCTCTCCCCTTTCCCCTTCCCTCCCTCCCTCCCTTCTTTCTTTTTTGTCAGAAAGAGCTGTGTTATTTTGCAGTGTTAGCCCAGAATGCCTTGCAGGGAGTAAGCTGTGTTCTTCTAGCATCCTGACTAATTAACTCTCTGGAGACCTGCCCCTTCCACCCAGGCTGTTCTATCTACTCCTGCAGCAAGAAGGACTGCCTATGGGAAGGTCACTACCTGATTATCATGTAAATAAAAAAGAGGAAATGGCAAGAAATTCCACAAAGTTTTGTAAAAGAAAACTGATCTGAATTATGTCTGTAATGTTTATAAAGAACTTTTGATCTATGTCACCTAGAACTGAGAATATTCACTTGCTAAATTTTACCCGTACAGTCTGTCAGTTTCTCTTTACAACATTTCACCAATGTGCTTAGATTTTACCCACTACCTAGATGATTTTTAAAAGTTGCTTTTGGAAAAGCAATCTATTCTGCCTTTCACTTCCCTTCCAAAACCAAAATCACTCAAGCAAATTCACAAAGCCATCCTCCAGTACCCCAACTTCTCAGATTAAAACAACTCTAGTCATATTTCCAAAATGTTGATTATTTAAAAATATCTCCTTCCTTGTTTAACAGTTCCCTTATTCAAAAAAATTAGTTTTAATTTCTTGGGATGGACCAAGAAAGATAATGAAGTCCTTTCAAGAAGTCTTTATATGTAACACCCTAGAGAAAAACCTTGGAGCTTTCTGACTTGTAGCAACCAATTACTATATATATATATATATATATATATATATATATATATCCAATTATGAAGTCCACTAATGCATCCTTCACAGACTCAATTTTAGGAACCCTGTTGCAGAGACAGACCTTACATAATTAACAGGGAGAAACTGCATGTAGCCAAACCTTCAGCTAATTGATTAAACGAACCCATTCTGAAATCAGATTCTAATCACACTAACATCATTTGGGAGTACAGTAACTGTAATCGAACTCAGAGAACCAAGTGTGAAGCTACTGAAAGTCTAGAATACTCACTGGGGAACTGCCTCAAAATTGAACCAAGATGCAACAACAAATAAAAAAAGACCACGTGACTGTCTTGAAATGCCACTGTCCCTGGTTTCCTTGCTTTAGAATTCCCTGTCCTGTTTGATTCTTGTCCTTTTATGACTCATTACCCACAACTAAAGGATACAGACATGGCTTATGCTGGTCCTGCACGAGTGATTATTCCAGGCAACAACTGTTGGGTAGTTTGCCTGCCATTTCCTAGTAAAAACACAAAACCTTCCATCTGCTTCTCAGCTTTTTCTTTTTTTTTCCCCCCTTTCTTTATTTTTCTTTTTTTCTTTAGGCAGTGGTGTTCCCTAAGGGTTGTGAGTGAAGTTCATCCCATTGAACTGGTCAGCAAGATATCATTAGCTCCTTGTGTACATGAAATCCAGGGGTTAGAGCACTGAGCGTCACAAGCCAGTTTCTTTACCTCCTTGAGCTGATCAGAGGATCAGAGTATCAAGGAAGGATTAGCACTGACTTGGGATTTGTGTGATTGGTTAATTTATTGCTGCGGTGGCAGGCCTTTCATCTATGGCAACATTTAATCAGTGCAGCCATGGAGGCTATTACGGTTAGCTCCTTTCTCAAGTCATCCAGGGCTGCACCATCAGCCCTATCACAAGTCCCCTGAAATTTCCAAATTATCTGGAACAGGCTTTAGCCTCACAGTAATAAAAATTAGAAGAGATTCCTGATAGCATGGGTGGAAAAGACTTTCACTTGCACAGGGCAAATTATAAATAGTATGAACTTGCACTTTAAAAAAAAAAAATTCTCCACCTCTTAAGAGATGTGCAAGACTTATCGCCCCTGCTCTGATCCAAATCCTCATGGTTGAAAATTTATATTAGATTTTATCAGAGAGGCCTAAGTCTAGAAAAATCAATGAAGGTTATCTTTTATGTTGCAGGAACTTGTGGAAATATTGATTTTCATTTTATAGTGAATTTGGAGCATGAGTTGGTAATCACTGCTGAGCCGGCCACGATGTTTGCCTACTGTATCTTTTACTGACTTTTGCTCAAGTATTTAAGATAGTATATTCTGTTGATTTCCAGGCTGTAGAGAGAGGACAGATGCTCCCAAAACACAAAGTTAGACCTGATCAAAAATATGTCAGACAAGTTCTGTTTACAGGGATGGCTTCAATGGCATGAGATTGTCGTCACTCTCCAGGTGACAGAGGCTTAGAATGTGGGGAACTTGGATATTTTTGTATGATTTATTTCTTCCTTACCTCTTTCTTCCACATTTATAAATCCAGAACACAAATATTTGCAAATGCAAACTGCACTCCTCAGAGGAAGTAATGGTAATATCAATATTCTCCTGGAGAGAGAGAGAGAGAGAGAGAGAGAGAGAGAGAGAGAGAGAGTTTGTTTACTTCTCACCTAAAATTCGCATCATGGTGTCAGACAAGTATTGGAGAACATTCTCCTTTTGCCTTACTTTAAAAACTTTCATTCTCTTGAACTTATTAATTCATTTTTATTTTCTGCTTCTTAAAAACCAAATTTACAATAAATTTTATTGGAAAAAACTGTTCTGTAAGACAAGTAACAAAACATTCTAAGGCATGATTACTTATTTCCTGTTTTTGGAATATTTCAATCCTTTTATGTCACCTACTGCTACTTTTGTAAAGTGTATTGTGTTAATATAGCTTATTAGTAGCACATATATATAATTTTAAATAGCATGTTCTTGAAAATGCTGGCTGATGACTGAATGCTTGGGACTTTAATATGATTAGTTACAGTGTTTTGTTTTTCTCTTTTCAGAATCTCTGAAAAAATAATTTAATTTTCACTGTGAATAGTTGTAAATGAGAGTAAATTTAGTTGTATTTAATGCTTTATTTTAGTATGTGCTACATACTTAGTCAGCCTGCAGCATTTAGTCCAACAGAGTTCAGTGACAAATACCCCTGAGTTCTGTGGGTAAGCCATCTTTCTCCGGCCCCTCTCATCCCAGCCATTCCCCTAAACTTACACTTGGCAGTCAGCAAGAAATCATTTCTCACAATTGTCACCTGAAGCCACGCTCCATACTGCAGGGCTCTGGGGAATAGCCAGCAGTCTTTTTATTCCTCTGAACATACCCCAAAGATGTCTAAGCCAAAGGAATTAACAAGATAACATATGAAAACACTGAGCCTAGTAGCTGGCACATGGCGGGACCCACAGATGGCAGCTCCTAGTGCCATTATTGCCCAGGAAAGTCTATAAGGGGACTCTGGAGAATTAATCACCTGTTTCCTGGCCTTATCCTCTAATTAGCTGGATTTGGCCATGTCTATGTGTGGACAAGTTTGGGTATAATGGTGACTATATCTTTTAGGTTTACGTACTTTGTTCTATCTACCTTTTTCCCTTTGTTCTGTATCCTTATGTTCCCAGTCTTCCTCAACTTTAAAATGGCAGCCAAATATATCTGAGAGGAGGTAATTGTGTAATCCAGGTTTGGAAGTGGCCATAGATCCCTCCTCTAACTTTTGTTTCTACTTAGACTTTTTATATATAGGAAATCGAATATTGAAGCCAACAGGATGCAAATGCACAGATGGGTCTGAAGATTTCTAGCAGGTTACATGGTTGGTGATGGTGCCTGGATTAGAGCTATGTGATGCTCTATTTTATAAGAACACTGGTTAAAGAAAATGTGGATGAGACTGGCTCAGGGCATGAAAATACATTTGAACCAGTTAAAGGGCAAGGAAAAACCTTCTATCCGAACTGTAAAGGATAGTATGTGCTGGGCCTGTGGGCTTACTGGACCCTGGCTTTTGTAAGTTGGCTTCATCCTAACTCCTCTCACTTTAATATACTTGACTCAGTAGTTGTAGGCTGGAAACCCTGGGGGAATGGTTTATGTAGCAGGGTAGAAATGGTACCAATTGAACCTGGAAGACAGAGGTGAAACAAGTCCAAAGATGTAGTGATCTCGGTGCACATTCTATGGAAATCTACTGGGAGACAGAATACATTATTTTGGGTAACTTCAAGTCCTGTTGCAGGAAAATGACTGATTTGCTTGGTACATTCAAACTATAGGAAGGAAGATTTTGCTCAGTATAAATATAGGATATAAAATAAACAGTTTATTTTCTACATTTAAGATTTTATCAACTCTACTCCTGAGTACTTGTTTCACAAATATCATACATTTATAAAAGTCACTTCAGTAAATGACTTATGTATTTTTTACACACACACACACATATACATATGAGAGAGAGAGGATGGAAGGAGGGAGAAGTTTATGCATAAATATGTGTGAGCATCCTATACATTTGTCAGTCTATGACAGAGGGTACTTTCTTCTGCTAATTTTTTCAATACAGTTTACATTGGAATACATCTGTACTAAGCATGATATGTATATTTCTTTGTTATATTTTGATAAAAAATATTTGATTATGTAATTACAAACATTTTGATGAAAACATTTTTAAACCACAAAATTTAGAAGTATCCATATCATTTCCCCAAGGATCTGACCAGATAGTTCTGACTCAGTTTACCATCGGTCTGACTGTCTTACTGATTGAGAAATTCATTCTGAAAAGTTTCCTGAGAAATTATTCTCAAAAGAGTTATCATGAGTGGCAAAGGGAGCTTTCCCAGTAGAGGCAGAGAACTGCTGTCATCCATTTCATGATTTTTGCATAGTAGAGCACTAAGCGCCATCTCTCCATATGGTGGCTCATTGCTGCCAAATTTTTTACAGTGTTAGGCAATAGCAAAGGGATTCCATACCAAAAGGTGCCACTCCTCTGGTTGCCTCACATAAAATAAGACCTGGCATCAGGCACCACATTGTAGTGTGTGTGAAGGTAGAATTAAACCAATTTCTGTGTATATTACATGGGAGAACTCAACTGTTTGGTCACTGAGTTAGTAGTATCCAGGGCAATGTCAATCTACCAATGTAAATCAACAATTTAGCCTGAAAACAGACTAACAGCTTCTACAGAGGCTATTGATTGACAGTGACAAATACACACACCCCCAAAAAATAGCAATGCACATCAACTGTGTTGAGGGGGGCATGGGGAGAGCATCTTTGGAAATTGTAATTCTCCCAAAACATAACAGAACAAAACAACAACAACAACAACAACAACAACAAAGGGAGTGTCAATGATGCTTTTCTTTTTTACCAGATTAGAAAATGTCTTTTTCTAATAGATGAGCTCCAAGCATGAATGACTGTCCACACCAAAGTTTTCACTTAGAGTGTTCTGCAGTAACATGTATTTCTGTATAAGCTCACACTCTTAAAAACATGGGCCTTGAGACCTTTTGCAAAACCCAGCTGTGTACCTTGTGAACTGTGTAAAAATCTGTAAAAACAGATTTCTCATAAGATAAGAAATAACAAGTAAATAAAAGTAGATGCGAATATGGTTCTATGTTGGCTTCTTTGCCAGGCTTATGAAAGCCTCCTTCCACTCAGTCCATTGTCCTGTCCCCGGGGACCATTTTTCTCTATTTTCAGAGCACAGTTCACTGTGCTAGATACACTGCATGTCTACTTGTCTGGAATTCTAACCTTTGAATACTGGCAAATGACATAACCCAATCCTGAGATTTTACTCTGCTTTATAGTCTCTTATCCAAGGTCTTAACTAGCACCCGTGGATTCCAGACTTACTTCCTGGTCACAGTCTCTCCTCTGAGCAACTTCACAGCATATTAAGAGTTCCAAAGTCATGCTGTCTCACATTGTTCTTCTGAGTCTCCCTCATCCTGATGAATATCACCACTGTTCACACAGTTAATCAGATGCTGCAGATACAGGTTTGCCCTGATTCATTTCCTTGTTCAGCAATGTTACATTCAATGGGACAACAAACTTTACCTTCATCTCTCATCACCTCCCACTAACGACTGCACCATTTCTCACCAACAGCCTCTTAGCTGATTTCCCTTGGTTCATTCACCTCTCATTGAGGTCCCTGATCACATGGCAGCCAGAATGGCATGCTCACATCTAACTCAAAGCCTGTTGTGCCCCGGACTATCCAGAAGTTTGATCTCATATAGAGTAAATCTCAAAGCTCTTTGCATAGTTGAAAAGATCCTCCAAAATTTGGGTATTTTAGGCCCAACTCTATTCTCTGGCTTGCCTCTTCAGCTGTGGCCACGTGATTCTCTTTTATGTTAAAGTATGACAGAGTCTTCCTTCTTGGGAAATCTGAATTTCATGCTCACTCTGTCTTTAATAATAAGGCTACAGATCTTCGCCTTCCACTCCTAGGTTTCATTCAGAACCATGCCCCGTTTTCTTGCTGCTGCAAGATCTTCTTTGCTGCAGAGCCTTCTAAGTATAAAGTTTTTAAAATTTCTTTTAAAAGCAGAGTTGAGGAGATGACTTAAGTGGTAATGTGCTTGTTACGAAAGCTTGAAGACTTGAGTTTGAATCTTCAGTACCTATATACAACTAAGTACAGCAGCATGCACCTGTAATCATAGTGCTGGACATGCAGAGGCAAAAGAATTCCTGGGACTTGCATGTGTCAGCTCCAGGTTCAGCTAGAAACCATGTCTTGAAAACAAGGAAAGAAAGAAAGAAAGAAAGAAAGAAAGAAAGAAAGAAAGAAAGAAAGAAAGAAAGAAAGAGAAAGAAAGGAAAGGAAGGAAAAAAGAAAGAAAGGATGGAAGAAAGAAAGAGAGGGAGGGAGGGAGGGAGGAAGGAAGGAAGGAAGAAAGAAAGAAAGAAAGAAAGAAAGAAAGAAAGAAAGAAAGAAAGAAAGTAAAAAAGAAAGAAAGAAAGAAGAGAGAAATGACAGAATGAGATATTTAACATTAGCTTCAACATGTTCACAAATACATGAGAATATATACAGTGAATTCACACATATATATATATATATATATATATATATATATATATATATACATACATACATAGAGAGCCTGTTAATGACTCTTTATATATTTACTCATGTAAAATTACATCATATTTACATCATGCATTAATTTTTTTACCTCCCTATGGAGGTACCTCTACCAAGGCAAGATTCTGTGTTTCATCAAGACCTTAAGTACATACCATAAGCCTTTGCTGAATGTATGAATGTGTGAAATGACATTTTTAAAAGATCGTCACACCATCGTGTCCATAGAGTTCTGTAAATGTTGATGTTCCCTGTGTCCCTCACTCTCCAGAAAACTAGACCGAAATAACTCCTTTGTGTACTTTTTGCACGGTCACTCTGCTTAAAGCATTAACATGTTCAAAGTCTGTATGTGGGTTTTATAATATTAGTGCCAGAAGATCCCACCATCCTTTGGCAGAGGCTAAAATGCTGAGTCTCAGTTGTCTATTGATACAATGTAAGAACAGTGAAATGCCGTTCAGCGGAGCTTCCAGAGAACATGAAGGGTTCTGGACACACATCTAATTCGAGTGGTCATTGTGAGTCTTCAGCTTGTGCTTCATGTCTGCCTTGCTTCTTATTGTGCTTACCTGATGATGTTAATCCTTCAAATTATTCAGAGACATGCAGTTCTTGGACTGAATTAGCCATTTCCTTCGTAGCCCAACACTAAGTGCCTTTAGAACTAACAGAGCTGCCCACTCTTTGATGTTAAGGTTTCCACATTGTCCTTTCAGGTTTTTATGGATGCTCACCCTCTATTTTCCTTAGCCAGCCATCAGAATTTTTTCTGTAGATTATTTTATTGGCTTAAAAGCATGAGTTTAGAGTTCTGAACCCTCTTCTATAAGATTCTTCCTTACTCTCATTGATCAACACATGAAATTCCACTAAGAAATTCTGAACCTTTTAACATAAAACTCAGTTTATGGCTGATATGTAAATGTCTCTAAAGTAATAAGTTATATCTCTTGACTGACTGGTAGTTCTGAGATGAAAGAGGCCACAGAGAAGGACCTTAGAACACTTCTACTTTCCACTCTCAAACATCAATATCTGTCATCCTCCAATTAATGAATTGTGTTTATATCTATACACATCTACAAGATGAAACCAGTTTTAAAAACCATTAGTCCAATGTTTTCATGGAGACAGGGATTGTTAGAACTGAGGTCTAGTGTCCAGCCACCTATGTGTGGCAGCACACAGCTTTTTTTACCATCCAACTTGCAATGCTCAGGACTTTCAGTCTGGTAGTTGGTAAGTCCAAGTCCCCTACTCACTTTTCCAATAGAGCAGCTGTGTTCACTTTCCAGTGTCTACCTTAGTCTATATTTAGCTGTATTTATTTAGACCTTAACCTTAAAATAATTGGCTAAATGTCATCTTAATTATTTGTAGTGAATATATTTTAAATATGTAGTTGATTGAATATTTTAATTGTAATTCTCACTAGCTGTTATTGTGTATTCTGTGTTCTTTTCTACTTCAGAACAAGTTGGACTTATTACTAATCCTGGTAATAGAGACATGCCGTGTATGTGTGTGTGTGCTGAGCAAATACACAATCCTAAGATTAAATGACTTGTGCAGGAAACATTCTTGAGGTTTTTCTTTTTATGTAGCACTGAATGTGCTTGCAGGTTAAAACTGTTAGGAATACAAAGAAAAAAATTTATTTTGATAAGTAACTTCAGTAGGTAAATAGCAAAGACAAGCTGTAATGTTTTGTATTGCTTTGGTTGAAGAAGGTGAATTTGAGTTTAGACATGTTACATCTGACATGGTAGTAAAGAAAGAAAAAAAACTGTGACTCTCCAGGGATGACTGTTTATCAAGGAAAGGTAAAGGATGGACATGATGCGTATTTAAGAGTCACTTGTCTATAGTATTGGTTTTTGCATATCATTCAGTATGATAAGTACAAAATTTGGAAAGGCAGGTAAACATGCTTGCCACACAACCCTAGTGACCTGAAATTCACCCACGTAATCCCTGTAAAGGTGCATGACAAAAACCAACTCCACAAAGTTTTCTTCTAACCTCCACATACACACACCATGGAACTTGTAGGTGCACACCTGCATGTACACACACACACGTACACACACACACACACACACAAGTATGCTGATCATTTTTATTTGAGAAACAATTCTGAAGCTCTTGAGCATGGGGCTTCTTCACCTGAAATGATAAAAATGAAAGCCCATCGTAGGTAGGCAGCAGAACATGGAACAATAGTCACCAGCTGAAATGGAGTCAACCCAACACATGCAGCCACCCAGAAGGGCAGAGCAATTTCAGGCAATGTATCAACAAGTAGAAAGCAGCCTAGTACAATTATATTCTGAGGGGACAGAAAAGCATGAGCTAAGGGAGGGAGGTTAATTGGGAAACGCTTACTCTGGGCAATGGAAGCTTCACTCAGTCTGAAGGAAGCAAAAGGTTTGAATTGAAGAGGGTAACAGGAAGAGAATCCAGAATAAAGGACCTGAAGGACCTTCCTGGAGAGAGAGACAGTCCAGGCCCCATTTAAGAAAAGGCAAATAGTGTGTTTGCCTCTAGAGGAGAAGATATGTAAAAACTATGAAGACTTTTCTCAGAGAGCTTTGGCAAGGGCATATGGTAGAGGCAGTGAAGTTTTGTGGAAACCTGAATGATAATTCTGCAAAAGTACAGAGATTTCTTAGCGTAATTTTATTATAATATTTGTTTTCTAAATCTAACTATTAATGAGTTACAAGTGAGCAGCCTCCTATTGTCAACATTGTATGGAAATGTGTGTCTTCACTCCTGACAATTGGACCCCCTTTTTGTTTAGTTGCATGGAATAGACAGTGCCTGATGGATATTTATTCTTGGCTAAAACTCTGCATGAGGCTTCGAAATACTATTCTGCCTAGCAAACTTTAACAGTTGCTAATGTCATTCAAAAATAGTTGAGCAAAATATGTTTGTGAAACATACAGCTTTTACTGTCAAATTATTTCCCAAGAGAAAGAAAAACACCGTGGTAATCTGATATTTATTGAATAGAAATCTTTAAATGTTGTCAAGGCTTTCATCAGGCTCATGCCTAAAATAAGTGAGAAATCTGTGCCCTTCCTCTTAACGTCTGTTTTGATGTCAGTTTCCACACAAGCCACCCCACTCATCTGTCCATATGGGACAACCACCCATACAGCCTTCTCAGCCTCAGATAGTATAACCAGGGCACAGTTACTTTGGAGCAATGCAATTATGAATTTCTTGAGGGGAAAAAGGGAGAGATAAGTTCAGTAAAGTCAGCTAGCGTGGTCCATGGGTAGTTCCAAGCAGCAAAAGGGTTAATCAGATTTTCATTTTAGATAGTCGCCTTAGTAACAATCAGGGAGCCCAGACTGTATCTTTCCCATTTGTGGTGAATGTTTAGATTTACAGAGTAGCTTGGCTTATTATATACCTGCCTTGATTGCTGGATAAGGCTTATGATTAAAAACAGAATAAGATTCATTTTTATAATATGGCAAATAAAGCAAAACATTGAAAATGACGTCACTGCTGGTCTGGGGCTCAGGGAAATGACTGAACCGGAATCGTGATGTGACCAGGCGGGCTTCCAGAGACGTGAAAATAGCTGAAGGTCAGTGGTTTTATTTATTATTATTATTTATTATTATTATTATTATTATTATCTGCTTAAACTTTTAGTGAACATGAGTAGGGCTGACCAGAATTTCACATATGAAACCTGGTTCATAATACAATGAAAAACTGATAATAACTTCAGTTTTATGCCAAATCACATTAAGGTTTCAAAACTGTATATTCTTAGATTATATATCTAATGACTTTTTACTCAGAAATGGAAAAAATAAATCATATAAAAAAGTACATATTTTCAGAATATACAAAATGTCGAAATCCTTCATTTATAACACTGTCTGAATAACAAGCAAACAAACATTGACGTGCTGCTCCACACATGGCCCCAAACCTCACCTGGAGAGGCAAATTTCCTAAGGGCAGAGAAAGGCATTCAGTCTGTTTGCCAGACCAGGTCTGTGTGGAGCAGCTGCTGCCAATTAGAGACAAGTGTTACGCTGTGAGGCCATGAGACATGGCAAGCTATCATAGTTTAGCATTTTCAGAATTTACTCTCTGCAGCATGAAGCCCACAGTTCTTCGGGTTCATTCCAGTTCCATGTCGTACCCATGCCCATTGATAGCATCTCAAAAGTCAGGGTGTCAGCCTCTGGTGGCCACAGTGTTTATACATTATTTACAGACAACTTCTGACTTACTTTTGCTTATTGTATAAAAAAA
Source organism: Mus musculus (assembly GCF_000001635.26). Classification (NCBI taxonomy): domain Eukaryota; kingdom Metazoa; phylum Chordata; class Mammalia; order Rodentia; family Muridae; genus Mus; species Mus musculus. Next base: position 40,933,975 of record NC_000081.6, read on the forward strand.
TTCTACACTCTTCACCAGTGTCTCATATTTAGCCAAAAGTGCTACTGGATATACGTATGGATAAAATGAACAAATATACAAAAACTTTTTAAATACAATATGTTTTCATGTTTAGAGAAAAGATGAAAAAAATTTGAAAACAAAAATTAACTTATGGTTATAGATACATAAGCAGTCCTTCATTTATTAATATCAATTCAATTCTATTTTTCCTGAAAACTGATCTAGTGAATACATGTATATATGTGCACATGTCTTACGGTAAATAAGAAAAACATGGCAGCCAGGGGGGTGAGTTGATGCTTTCCTGCAATCCTAGCACTGTTAAAAATGAGGCAAGGGGCCAATGAGTTCTAGGATGATGTGAGCTAAGTAGGGGAGACTGTCTTAAAAACCATGGAGGGTAAGGTAGGAGGAGGAGGGGGACAGAACAGGACAGGACAGGACAGGACAGGACAGGGCAGAGAAGAATACTGGAAGACTGAACAACCCAACTTGTTTTATGAGTACTCTGTAAGATTCCACATTTTTTTTAAAGAGTACCATTTGTTGTGGGGGGGAGTTGAGACACAAACTCCAAAGATCATGGAGAAGAATTTGGGGATCTAAAAGAGAAGAGTAGACATGGAAGAGACAAAAGACAAATCACATACAATTGTTCCCTCCAGCCAGAAGTGAATAAGAAAACATTTCTCCACCACTCTCTTAGTATATGGCCCTTATTCTTGGACACAGGGATTTATACATAATTTACAGCTAGATTAACATATTAATGACCTCCTTCCTTCTGTCTTGGAGAGCTGACCATTCACGCAGCTGCAGGTGTAACAGTATTTGCCCAAGTCACGCAATGGGTTATAAAGGAAAATCGTCAGTAGGTTCAAGGTTTCCCAGAGGATTATAAGATGACCATTGAGAAACACTAGGTTAAATAAAGAAGATACTTTATTTTCTGTATTTCAAATGAGAATTTGTCACACGAAGAGACAGCTTGCCATTGTACGTGCTATGAGTGCATTCATTTTTATATGTGCTGTGTTAGATTCTAAATGAAGACATCAAATTGAAAACTAAGTACCCATAAAAATTGAAGAGCCCAGGGGTCCTGCAGCCTCTGTTTTGTGAAGCACTTGGTAAAAGTGACAAATGTATTGGAGTTCTAAATGTGAATTTTCCAATGAACTTGGAGTGTTCATTTATAAGTATGATTCCTTGCATTTAATCATTTCACAGTATTTTCTCTTCTGAATAAAGCAAAGGGCATCTCCAGCATAGTCATCTAGCATTGCTGTCAAAATAATGTCATGCCAACCAATACTGAAGAATCAAACCAAATTGTTCACCAAAATAATCCATAAATATTCAGTTACAATGTGGAGGTTTTTTTTTTTTTCAAATGTCAAATTATGTAGCTAAACTTGGCAAATTATTGTAAAGTCTGAGAATATTCTCATCTCCCCCTTGCTTTCTTCCTACTGGGTCACTATGCAATGAAGTCATCAATTTGAAACATCTCAGCATGTGAACAGGATATTGTCAAAAAGATACATGTGTCCCAAAGGCTGAAACAAGATTATTTTCATTTTACTGGAGAAATAACGAGAAATTATTTTTTAAGTATCAGTTGTAGATGCAATTGTGGTTTGCTAGGCAGAATGCACGCAGCTCTGAATGTAACCTTCAGCACTACTAAAGTGTGCATTGTGGCAAGAGTCTACAATTCCCACATTCCAGTGTTCTCAACAGAACTATCAGAATTTAAAGGTTATCCTTGAACTAACTAACAAGAGAGGCCAACATGGGCTACATGAGAACCTGTCTCAAAGACAAAAGCAAAATAAAACAAGCAAACAAGAAATGGTAGACACCATATCATTTGCTCATCTTCTAAATTTCTGGGGGAAACTTGGACTATTACCCACTGCTTTGACACACTAGGCCACCAACGCCACCTCAAAACTTCTTCAGAGTCCAAACCAGTGTTGCAATGAGTTCTCTTAACTCTTCAGCTGAGCGTTGATTGCTTTCATTTTCCTGCTGAATCATCCACAATCTAAAATCCTCAGGCATCCTCAAAGTCCCTTATTTGTCATGAATATGACCACACATTTCTTATACAATGTATGACTTGGCCACTATCTGTTGATGCCCTGATTTGTCTGAGATAGCTTTCAGTTATTCCACAAATCCACCAACATAAGTATGAAAAATTAATGTGTATATAAAATGTGTTTTCAACTGTTTATTTAAGTATATCAGCACAGACAAATGACAGCCTAATATGAAGTACTGCTGCTGAGTAGGACTTGTAGAAAGGAGGAGAGTGAGGGGGACAGGAAGATGGAGAGGAAGAGCTTTAGAGGAGGAGGAGGAGGCAGAGAGAGTGGAGAAGGGAGAGAAAGGATAGAGATGCATAGAGAAAGAAAGAAAAGAGAGTAGAGGGGAGGGGAGGGGTGGGGAGGGGAGGAGTGGGGAGAGGAGAAGAGGGGAGGGGAGATGAGGGGAGAGAAGAGGAGGGGAGAGGAGGGGAGGGGAGAGGAGAGGAGAGGAGAGGGGAGGGGAGGGGAGGGGAGGGGAGGGGAGGGGAGGGGAGGGGAGGGGAGGGGAGGGGAGGGGAGAAGAAGAGGAAGAGGAGAGGAGGGAGAAGAGAAGAGAAGAGGAGAGGAGAGGAGAGGAGAGGAGAGGAGAGGAGAGGAGAGGAGAGGAGAGGAGAGGAGAGGAGAGGAGAGGAGAGGAGAGGAGAGGAGAGGAGAAGAGAAGAGAAGAGAAGAAGAGAAGAGAAGACAGGGACATAAGACAGAGGGGCGAAAGAGGGAAAATACAGGTGATTGAATGTGAGGAAGAGAATGGAACAGAAGTCATGGAAAACATAAAAGATCACTAGAGCAGATGGTTATAAACACTTTGAGCCACTATTAAAGTTAATGATAAAATATTTGCATCAACGGCTAATAGGTTCTGACCAAAAATGCAAGGATTTTATGTAAAGAAAGCAAGAAACCTGGTATTAAGAAAAATAAAAGGATGGACCATGTAGACACTAGCATATCCGGGGATCCATCCCATAATCAGCTTCCAAATGCTGACACCATTGCATACACTAGCAAGATTATGCTGAAAGGACCCTGATATAGCTGTCTCTTGTCAGAGTATGCCTGGGCCTAGCAAACATAGAAGTGGATGCTCACAGTCGGCTATTGGATGGATCACATGGCCCCCAATGAAGGAGCTAGAGAAAGTACCAAAGAAGCTAAAGGGATCTGCAACCCTATAGGTGGAACAACATTATGAACTAACCAGTACCCCGGAGCTCTTGACTCTAGCTGCATATGCATCAAAAGATGGCCTAGTCGGCCATCACTCGAAAGAGAGGCCCATTGGACACGCAAACTTTATATGCCCCAGTACAGGGGAACGCCAGGGCCATAAAAGGGGAGTGGGTGGGTAGGGGAGAGGGGGTGGGTGGCTATGGGGGACTTTTGGTATAGCATTGCAAATGTAAATGAGCGAAATACCTAATAAAAAATGGAAAAAAAAAAAAAGAAAAGAAAAATAAAGGAACCACTTTGGAAAAAAAAAAAAAAAGGATACTGAATGGTTCTTTGTGTTTTGCTGGGAGGTAAGACTAGGAAACAGATGGAAGAAGGTTCCAGGATGTCTGACTTGCCTAGTAAGAGTCTGTACCTTCCCAATTGTCTTGTATATGTGACACCTGTCCCCTGTTTGTGGACTCCCTCCTTGTAGTGAGTGTTTGTTTCAAGGCTTACTTAGTCTCTTTAGATGCGAGCACTGAGCACTTAGTTTAAGACTCTGTCTGTCGGGAATGACCAGAACTTGGACACAATCCATGATTTCGCAATAAAAATAGTACCGTGAGAACAGATTAGGCCTCCAGCATATCACGTTATTTTGCTCAAGAAATAGAAGGGAAAGTCGCATCAAAAATAGAAGACGCCATAATTATTTTCTTAAGGTGGGAAGGATTTTAATCTCCAGCTAAAAGTCCAGCTTTGCTTTACAAATTAGAGAAGAAATGAATCTGCTTACAACTGGAGATGTGGGGTAAGACTCTGTAATTAAATCTTTAGAAACTGGTAGTATGAAAAATAAAATAACTTTGGCATTAATAATTAACAACATGGCTCTTCATCGCAGACCACTATTTTGCCCAAACAGCTAACTGCAAGGACGTGTATTAGTCTGTAACTATCAGAGGTGCAAAATATCTCTAATTATTACCTGAGTCTCTCAGCCTACATCTTTTAAATGTGAGTGTTCAAAATTTTTACATCCTATGTCTTGAAATAGTTGCATGTATTTGACATAACTCTTTTTACAGATTTCCTCAAGAGAGGCTTTTAATGCAATAACAATTTATTAGTAATTTTCTGAAGTTTGCACATTTCATATAAAAGTTTCAGTAACCCAGCCCTCCTTAAAAGATCTCAGTCATATTTTATGTGATATAACATTATCTTGAAAATAGCTGAGAAATTCTAATGTGTTTCCTTTGTTTACGGATTTTGAGATCATTATGCATACTCTAATGCATAATTATAATTATGCATTCATGATGCTACCTGTGCTGGCTTAGCTCAGAAATAGTGTGAGGCAGCTATCTCAAAGCTACAGGCTGTTTCCCATCACTTAGATTCTGATCAGAGCTGTTTGTTGAGTCTTATTGGAACACGGGCTGTCTGCACCAGTCCCAAGCTGGACCCTTCTTTTTATCTCTGGTTTCCCTCCATGCCCTTTCTCCTCCAACTCTCAATCTTTACTTTTAAGACAGAAAAAAAAAAGCAACTAGATAATTCGGTTTAGTGCCATGTGTTTAGTCTGTTCACAATGGTTAAATGAGAGCAATTTTAAAAATTCTTCAGTTTGTTTATACGCCACATTTAGCATTCTGCATTATAAATGAAGATACTTTCATTTGTCATGGGTCAGATTTAACTATCAACCAACCTTATCCTTAGGTTTACTTTAACTTTGCTTAAATTAGTCTAGTGCAAAATTATCAAACATTTTTCATATCTTCTTGAACAGTGTGATTGAGAAAAATGGAGTTCTTCTACATGTGTCCTTATCAACATTTGAAATACATCCATTGTGTGGCTATCTTGAGAAGGTAATTTCTATGGTACTGAAAGGGCAGAAATAAGGATCTCATTTAGAACTATGCCTTCCTCTAATACACTAAAAGTCTCGGGTATTAGAAAAGAGAGTTTGAGTTAGCAAACCCAACTTGAAGATAAAGGGTCAAATTCAATGCTTTACTCAAGGTACAGTCTTAGACATTTTGCTAACAAATGTTGCATACACATTGCTCATGAACTCACAAGCACAAAACATACACACAAGCACAATTTTGCCTTGCATATGTAATGTGGCAAAGATTATCAATATGAAATTTTCTTTCATACAGAGAGCTCTATGTCAGTGTGAATTGTGGCACAGTCTCTAATTCAGATCTCAGGTATGTGGAAGGTCCTATGGGAGAGTCATTAGAAGTGTTTATTGGAGGGATTCCATCTTTGTTCCTACAAAGTGGAGGATTCTGTGCAATTTATATTTAACACTACTGTGTTCATTTAATTTTGTAAATGCTGAAGGAGACCATTAATTTGTATTTAACATTAAGAAAAGGAGTAAAGTTTGAAAAGGCTGACTGAGCAGCCTGGACAAGTTTTCTGAGTTTTTCACACAAAGAAAAAGAAAAGAATTCTAGTGTCAGAAACAAGTCACACAATTGAGGAATCCTGGTTCTTTACTTCATAACTTGCTCTGAAAACTCTTCCATTATGACTTAGGGAACCCAAACACTTACAGACAGTTAGAAAGAAGCTCAAGTTTAGTGAGTCCACAGATCCCTTAAAAAACTGTAGCTGTGACATGAAGCAGTGAGTCTATAACGGAGGAGGAGTCACACTCTCCTTAACAATGGGAGACAGTGCTTTGATTTGATCTTGCTTTCATTCTGTTCCATGTGACAAAGGAGATGAGAAAAACACTAAGTTCATGTGCTTAAGATAATCATATTTAAGACATTATGTTGGCATGCAGTACAACACAAAATCACATCTTCAAATTGGGCTTACCACATAAGGAACTCGTGTTCAAAATGGAAGTCAGAGTTCAAAGTGGAAAAGTAGCTGAACTGCAAATGCAAAGTGAAGAATTTTTTCCAGCTACTTTCCTAATGCAGCACAAATAAGATTAGGTCACATGATATCTAATAAAATTATAGGCAGAAGTAAGGGGGTACTCGCTCTATATGTGATTGTGTGACAGTTGTATTCTGTGAGTTTTAAAAGGCTAATTGAAAGAACATTAGAAGATTTTAGGAAAGGAGATAATTAAATGTTAGACAAAATGTACATATTAAATCTAATGTAAACATTATATCGTTTAGTCATGTACTGTTTATTAGATATGTCCTCTTATTAATAATAATATATTTTTGTGCTTTGTGCCTAGGCTAAAAAACAGCTGTGGAATTTAGGCTATCTTAGACAGAATATGTTTTTATATTAAGTAAATCTTTTTATAAGGTGAATTCTTATTCAATTAGCATAGAGTTGTTATTAAGCTCATTTCACTAACATACTGTGATGAGTGTATTTGGCTACTAACTAATATGGTAAGTTGATAAAGTGTTGAGTGTGTAAACTTTTACACATTTTATCTATTATACATTATTCTGTTGATATTAGGTGATATAAATTCAATAGGTTCTACACCTTCTACTGTGACAGGCTGTCGTATAGTCCAAGCCGCCCTTGCTGCTGTAGTGTACCAAGGCAGACACAGTATTTCTGGCAGAAATTTAATTATTTTTCCCAAATTTTGCTCCATTTTCTCAAATTAGAGCATGATAAACATAAGAAACACTTTGCCTTTCTCTTGTTCAATTTCATATCTACCACAGTCCCATAAGGCCTTAGGACATTAGGGAAAGAACTAATACTCGGAGAATGACATTTGCCTGACCACAGCCACAACCCACACAAGCAGCCATGTTGGAAAGCTGTGATCAAACCCAAACAAGATGGCTCTAGGGCTATAGTGTGTTGGCTTCATGAAGTCCACAAGGATCTGAACCAAGATTTCTCCTTATCACCTTCATCAGTTTTGCTACGCTCTGGAAACGGGCTGTTGTGAGCATTCGATGAATAATATCTAAATTAGAATTGAATATTTTGCTTTCAAACTTCTTTAGTCAAACAAATATGTCATCTTCATTTCTACCTCATTTTCTCACCAAGCCTTCCTTTTGACTTTCCAGATTTTAAGTTTTCAATTTTTCCCGGCAGGGATGTGCTTGGGCGCTTGGGCGTTAGTCCAGTCTACCTGTGATCAAAGGGCAGTCTCACCTGAAAGGCATACTAAATAAACCCAGGCAAGTAGATCCAAAGGCTCCGAAGAGAGACTTCTGCACTGACAAAGGCTACTGAGATGATTCTTTGCTCAGACTGTACTCTAATGCCTCATCAGAGATCAAACAGCCCAATGTTTGTTAAGCAACAATTATGCACCAGGGCAAATTTCCTATTCATGTGTATCCTTGTGCAACCAGTACAGTTCAGAATATTGACCGTGAAGTCATGTTGGATCTCATGAATTCTGCTTATGAATGGAAACGCCGATATAGGTTACTTTTATCCAGTATAAGATATAATCCTCTCTATGAGTCTAAAAATGCCTACAGTCATGAAAATACAATATTAAAGGCTAGTGTCTGTTTTAAAATATTTTATATCACTAAGAGAGCACATTCAGTCTCTTCTCCTAACTTGATGCCTGGTAGCGATTTTAAGCATTGCAACTACAAGACCCCAAACTGTGCAAATGTGAGAAAAAAAAATTCACCACAAAGACTACACATTTCACAGCTCAGGAAACCCCGGCAATTATTAATGAGGCACCATGCAATTAGCTTCTACAAAGTGCAGCAAGGCATCGTGCATGATGTAAATCAGGAGCTGCTAGCCACTGGCTGGTGGAAGATCATCCTGAGGAGCTCCTCGGTGTGTCCCTATGATGGTCAACTTTCCATAGACCTCTAAAGCACAAGACAGTTCATGGTTATGGGAGTGTCTATTGAGCTGTGGTTGGGTAGGCTATTTACCTTTTTAGACTCTGGATATTTACCTTTATAAAATAGGTTTAGTATTTTTATGAGACTGTAAAAAAATCAATTTAGACACAATGTAGTGCCCAAAGTTTTATCACATAGCTGCTGCTTAGGAAATGTAATAGAATAAATCATACATTAAGGAAAAGTGTCACTTTCTGAATCAGCCAAAGTTATTTTACCAGGATTTCTGCAAGTCTGAGAAATCACCTTTCTTTCAGGATAAGTAGAAGCCTAAGCTAAATGCTTTCAGGGACGAACATACCCAACACTGTTTGTGTATTTTACATGTACTGGTTTTCTTATCAAAATAACCCTGAACTAAAAATACTTTTGTAATTGAAAATTTTATTTTACGTGTACATGTGATCACCTCCATGCATGTATGGGCCTCAGTTGCATGCGTACTACCTGTGGAAACCAGGAAAGGGCACCGGATCCTACTGAACAGGAGGTGTGGACAGTTGTCAGTCAGCTGTTGTAGGTGCAGGCACTGAGCCTGGATTCCTGGCAAGAGCTGAAAGTGCTCTTGACTGTTGAGCCATTTCTCCAGCCCCGCGTAGTAATCAAATAATTAATTTTAGTAATTTCTATGAAGTCACATACTTCCTAAAGTGATGTACATATGGTGTCTGACAGCTTTTAACCATTAGTTAGTAAAGTGTATTAAATTAACTAATGAATATACACATAAAATATACATATTCATATGGCTATTGTGGTGGTTAATATCAATTGACATCTTGGCAGGATCTAGGATCATCTAGAGGAAAAAACCTCTGGCAGAATAGAGGATCATAAATTGATAAGGCTAGGAAGCAAAAGGCTGGCATTTAATAGATGTGGAAATGCATAGGTGAACTTCAGATATACATCTTGAAGGGCCACTAGGACTATAATAGAGAATAACTATAGACATATCAGCCATGTTTTACGGTCTTTCCTTTCTACCCACAAGTCACCTGAATGTTTTTAACTGAACAGTAAAGATAGTCCCATACCTGTCATTATGCTCCACTCTATCCTCACATAGTCTACCAATCATTTTTCATCTGGGGCCACTCTGTCACTTGGTCATGAATCATGGAATATGCATTACAATTTCAATCTTAGGCTTAAATATAAGTATCCTGATTATTAATATTGATTTAAGTAATCTGTGTGAGTGCTGCTTAAATGTACTGTTAATATATTGTGAGCATCTAGAGAAAGTGCAAGTCCCCTGATTCTCCATTGTTAGAGTTTTCTGTGTAGAGATAATTAGTAAATGTCACTACTACACATATGACTACAAATAATTTCCATTAAAAACAAATTATTTTTCAAACAAGTGAACAGTAACTTTCTGAAAACAGAAATAACCAAGATAAGAACAAAGGTAGATGTTGTCTGTTAATAATTGGATTGAATTTACACGCAATGCTCCATTACTGACATTGCAGAAACCACATTTAGACAACACAAATCAATTTCTTTCAAACTTCAGGGTAACTCAGATGTAGCTGGAAGCCACAAGCCATTGATATTTGTCCCTGAACATTGCATTTTATAGATGCTTTAGTTTGTCAGTTTAACACAATTTAAACTCAGTACTCACCATATGAATTTATGCTTTTTATTTACAACATTTATTTTGTAAAAGAAATGATAAGTTAAAGACTGGTAAGGTGAAGCATGCCTCTATTCCCAGCACTCCAAAGGGAGGAAAGAAGAGAGAGGGAGGGAGAAAGGGAGAGAGGGAGGGAAGGAGAGAGGGGAGAGGGAGAGAGAAAGAAAGAGGGAAGGAGAGGGGGAGAGAAGGAGAGAGAGAGAGAGGGGCAGGGATGAAGGGAAGGAAGAAGAGAGGGAGGGAGGGGGAGAGAGAGAGATAAAATGCAGGATAGAGAATTGAAGTAGACTTACTGAAGTTTAGTATCACAAGACAGAGATGTTGCAATCTACCAAAGTTTGAGCTCACTGGCTTCTAGCATGCTCCCTCGTCTCCCCAGGCTGGAGCAAACCTGCTGACCAGAGTCTCTGGGCAGCGGAAGCATGGGAGCCTCATGCTCGGCTACTCGGCTACTCTGCTGCTCCTACAATCTTCCAGAGGAGAAAGCACAGGAACCTGCTGCCTCTGTGAGGTGGACACTTGTCCTGTAAAGAACAGCTGTGCAACAGGCTTTCTGCATGTATTGGTTAGGGAAAACTACTGAAGAACAACCAAAGCCTTTTATATCCTTGCAGTATTTGTAATAGTCCTGTAAACAAATTATCATAGGATTTACATAAGCTTTGCACCGCTGCTCTAACACTCTATGCTTCTGCACCTTAGTTTAAATCACTTGACAATGATTTTGTGGGGAGAATATGCCATTATTACCATGGAAGAGACTCATCTCTCTTATCGCCATGCTTATTATACCACAGACATTTTCATCAACCGAATTATGACATCAGGAATTTTTCCCATTAATTAATTTATTTACTCCCTTTACATGTAGATCAAACCCCTTCTTTCCCCTCAGTGCCCTCCTCAGAGGCCCCTCCTTCTACTCCCCCTCCCTTCACCTCTGAGAAGAGGGAGGTCCCCCTCTGGTACCATCCCTCCCTGGCACTCCAAATCACTGCAGGAATTTCTAAGTTCTAAATATAAATGATCTCTTATTAATTTAAGATAATAGATATAAAGATACACACAAGGAAAATTAGTAAATAAAAGAAAAACATGTCTGCTTATTGCAGATTTAATATTATTAATATTAAAATCTTTCTCTCCCTCGTGACTATCCCAAGTGTGGAGAATAAGTTACAGAGGAGGCTCAGACCTAGACAAAATCCTTTGTATTACCCCTCCAATGCTCATGGAAGACTGGAGAAGAGGAAACAGAAGGTAAAAAGCCAAAGAATAGGGAGGAAGGCAGCAAAATTTCATCCTCTAGACAGAGAATCAGCCAGTGGAATCCAGAACTAAGAGCACCTTGAGAAGATAGACTCCACAGTCACTAGTGTATGAGGCTCAGTGTTTATGGGACCCTAACATACTACAGAGCATGGGCTACTGGTGACGCCTGGTAAGGGGGCGGGGATTATTATCAGTTGTCCATGCACTGGAGAACTCACCAGACTTAAATGTATAGTTCCAATCCCAAGGTTACCCAGGTGGCCATGGGGAATAAAGGAGGGACACAAACAAAATATGTAGACATGAATTCAAGTAAGAGATTAGTATAGAAGAGGAGAAGGGAGACAGAGGAGGGGGGGTCTGATGAAGGGATGAGACTGAGAGCAATTAGAATTGTGTTCATGTGTGTGTGTGTGTGTGTGTGTGTGTGTGTGTGTGTGTGTGTGTACGTATAAAACTGTGACAGAATAAGTTAATAGAAATCAAGGTTGGTCAAAGTAACAACCACAATAATAATAATGGTGATGATGAAGCTGTCAGTGTATTCATTACATGTTGTAGTAGATTAATTCCTGAAGGATGGACACCTCTCAGTATCCCAGGGTAGCTTTGCATTTTCTCGAGTACACAGTGTCATTGGATGAGTCTCAAAGAAAGTTGATGTAACAGAAGTGACAGGTTTTTGTAAACCTACATAGACCAATATATAAATGTATATCTAGCATATATACTTCCATTCTTCAAAATTACACCTTTATTGTGAACACACCACTTTCTCTGAGTAGGTTAAAATATATAACATTCGATTATGATAGATTATTTGTTTGTTTGCATATTTACTTGCCAGAAAACAATGGATTTTCTTAAGTAAGTAGAAGTTTGGTTGGGTTGGGTTTCCATGTGTCTCTTCCTAGGCAGACCTCAAAGCATGAGTTTGGCTTGAAAGCAACTTCTCTAGCAATTGTGTCATAATGACAGCTCTAACAAGCTGTAAGGACCTCTGAGATCATCTTATACAAAAAGAAGATGAGACCTTCAGAGGTTAAGTGACTGGCTTCAGGTCACATCGTCTGTACCAAGGCTCACATGTTCCTGACCCCTGACAGAGTTTTGTGTGAAGCTCTTCTAAAAGGAAGGCTACTAGAGAGCAATTTGTTTTATTTTTTTGTTTTTTTTCTTCTCAGAGTTTCAGCTCTGACACTCTTTTGCACATTGCATTAGGTGCAAGCCCAGAAACTCTGCCAGCAAACCAGCACTCTTTAAACACTCTGTGACTCTCAGAGACGTGTAAAATAAAAAGGTTGGAGGTAATGGTTGCCAGCTTGGAGAGAGAAGCCCTTGCTCGGAGCCAAATGCATGCAAAGAACAGATGAGGCTGTGGGAGTGGGGCTGGCAGGGAGAAGGAGAAATGAGTCTATTCTTTGTGAAAACGAAAGTTGAATAAATATCTGGATAGTTTGGGTGTTATTAATTTAGTGATTCTTTCCATTTGGAAAGTGAAAAATTCCTATCTTCAGAGTGGATAATTTCAGCTCACATTGTTTTCCTGTTTATCACCAAATGGTGATTCTTATTTGGAAGCAGAATTTGCTTTAAATAACATGCACATCGAGAATTATTTGTTTCTTTTTGAACAAGATCATTATTTTGTGTATTGAACTTTCTATATTTAAGCAGTGACTGGTGTTAAGATAATGCAAAGGAAATATACCTCAAGAGATAACAATTATTTAAAGTGCTGCTTCATACAGATAAATCTGTTTGAGTATGGACATAGTAGGCAAGAATTCAGTCATTGTATTCTACACTGACTGTTTTAAGGTCTCTTAGCATGGCTGACATCCTGCATCCCACAGGCAGCTTGAAGATTCTTCTTAGCCGAACTGCTCTGGAAGTGCACTCTCTTGGAGCCCATAGCAGATGCTGTATAGGGCCACACTCAAGAAAAAAATAAGGCTGCAGTGATACCTTGACAGAATCCCCATGCAGGCCTCTATACTTGCCCGCCTGGATACTGCAGTGGCTTTTAGAGCATACCAATAATGTCTTTCTCATTTGCCGAGTCAATGTGCCATCTAATTTCAGAGCATCTTGAGTTGTTGTTTTTTTGTTTGTTTGTTTTAGTTTGTTTTTTTGTTTGTTTTTTTTAGGATGTTGGCTATGTTTGAAAATTACATAAAGCATAACAATTTTATCAGGAAGTACAAGTTTTGAGATTAAAGTTGAGTTTTGTTATTTGTCGAACAATAAATGTAGGTAATGTAACTCACTTTAGTTTGTAGTTATAACTTTAAACGGCTATACCACCTCACCCATTGGCATGTGAACCCCTACACAAACAAGCATGTAGACACACACACACACACATACACACTTTCAACACAAGTCTTACTTAAATAGCATCAAGTACAAACATTCAGAAGTTTTGCCTTTTAAATTATATGTATTTACTTAAAGACACTATTTTATTGATTGGAAATTAAGTCTGGTTAAATAGAAAATTTTGTGGGGAGGGGTGCTATAGGACATGTCTGAAATTACAAAACACATAATTCTGTAAATCCTGGAATTAGAACTCTGCATGAAAGATTTTAATCTGTTTGCTCCCATTAAACACATTGTTCTTAAATTCAAACTCATTGTTACTAGATAGATCTCACAGTAAAAAGAGAGTGATTAAATGTTCACATTACTGTAAGACTGAATGGAATCAAATTCCAACGTGGAGAATTACTTGAAACTATTGACTGAAATTTTTACTAAAAAAAAAAAAAAAAAAAAAAAAAAAAAAAATGTGTGGTAGTAAAAGATGAAATCACACACAGTATCATTTTTTTAATTAGATATGAGAACAAATTAGTTAAAATGTTGATGGTAGGCGTGGCATTCAGTTTCTAAATGTCAAATAGGAAGCACAAAGTCCATTTGTGGTGTGTGTGTGTGTGTTCACATGAGCCCTTGATTCTGATATGAATTTAATATCTGAAGTAATTCTGAGATTTTTCTTTGCCTATCTCAACGATACTTTTACTACTGAGGGAACAGCAAATGATGTCAGTTATTAAGAGAGTAGAGTACTGTCAAACAGGCTTTGCATCCTTTTTCATACAACAGAGCTATGGAAAGAACACCAAGGCCATTTCCATTGCTGTCAGCCTTCATCTAATGGCAACAGTATAGGACCATTGGAGTATAGCAGCTGCAGTCCTTTTGCAGGGGTGCAGCAGCCACAGTCCTTTTACAGGGGTGCAGCCGCTGCAGTCCTTTTGCAGGGGTGTAACAGCTGCAGTTCTTTTTCAAGGATGCAGCAGACCATAGTCCTTTTGCAGGGGTGCAGCAGCTGCAGTTTTTGCAAGGGTGCAGCCGCTGCAGTCCATTTGCAGGGATACAGCAGCTGTAGGGTTTTTTGCAAGGGTGCAGTTTTTTCATACACATGCTTTTCCTTTGACTTCTAGCTCTCCCTAGCTCTTATTATGGAAACACTCAACAAAACTCTCAAGCAAACTTTGGAATCCCTGAGACAGCCTTATGTCATCGGTTTCTTGGGTTAGAATTCTCCTCTATTCTTTACCTTTGGGCTTTCTACTTTTATCTCCATTAACCTTTTGGCTCGAATATAAACATTTATTGAAGGCTACCTCCTTTGTCGGTCCAGTAACTCCAAAGGTTAGTGAGCAGTGGATGCCAGTCTGACCTCTTTTATCCACATTAGATGATTCTAATTATTTCTAAGAAGTGACACTTAGGACTCATTTTGTCCTTGTCAAGTTTGTCTAGTTGTGAGCTGTCTAAACGTAAAACTCTGGGTTCAATCTGTGTCTAGAAGTGCAGATTTTTTTTTTTTTGTAACTTACAATGTAGAGCCTCAAAAAGTGTGCAGGTTTTTTTTTAATCCAGTTTAACTGAAATTAAAGACTCTTTTTATGTGCCTTGAATTATTGCAGAAAGAGCTACAGATAAAGCATAAACTTTAACTAACAAAGCTCCATCTCTTTAGGTATTTCAAAATGGAAACTGAAATAAAGGAAATTAAATTAGTATAAACTAAGCTTCACAAAGATTAAAAATATCATGATCTTTTACTTTAGAAAGTTACTTTCTTTCTCACGCTGCATGACCAACAGTCTTCACAGTTCCTCTCACATATGCCTGCTGGAAAACGTGGGCAAAGGCAAGGCATGGTCATAGACACCCACTGTTTTTACAGAATCTGTTCTACATGGAATTAACATCATTTCTCCTCCTCCTCCTCCTCCTCCTCCTCCTCCTCCTCCTCCTCCTCCTCCTCCTCCTCTTCTTCTTCTTCCTCTTCTTCCTCTTCTTCTTCTTCTTCTTCTTCTTCTTCTTCTTCTTCTTCTTCTTCTTCTTCTTCTTCTTCTTCCTCTTCTTCTGCTTCTTCCTCTTCTGCTTCTTGCTTCTGCTTCTCATTTCTTTGTTTTGGTATTCTCTTCCAGACAAGCTCTCATGATGTAAGCCAGGCTGTCTTCGATCACCCTGTCATTCTACCTCAGAGCTGAGGTTCCAGGTTCCTACCACCCACCCCATCCACTCGCTATTCACATTCAGTGGTCAAGTAAAGTCACATGGTGACCTAACTTTTAAAAGGATCTTTCAACATATAAAGATGGAAATTATGGAGTAATGTTTTTAAAATAATATTATTGATTATTATGATTGTTGAATAATAGTATTAACTATCACAATGCTTAAATTGGATAATAAGGAAATTCTGTCCCTAACCTCTATGCTAATCACTGTAAACACTGCAAATCCTCAAGAAATAGGGGGATCAGTAAAATTTTTTGACATTTCAGTTCATTTGTTCATTCAGAATTTTTGGTAAATGCTTGTCATGCCTCTGGAAGAGAGTGAGCATTCTGTTCACTTTTAATGTATTAAAATGATGGGATAGAATACATATTTTTATAGACATGTATCCTGAAGTTTAGAATAGTTGGTTGAATTTCCATAACCACAACTAAACTGCAACATGAATGAAGAAGATTCCCAAATCCATCAATTTCTCCCTCACCTTGATTTTTAATATATTCCAACTTTAAAGTTAAAGATTGTGTCAAATGTGCTTGTATAGACCCTAATCAGAACCAAGGATGCTTGCAGGCACCACTGGGTGTTCAGTGTCAGTTTGAAGCAGGAACATCAGTTATAGTTCCAAAAAGAAGTTATTTTATAACTTTGAAAGCATTTGAGAATGAAATTTTGATCTTTTAAAAACAAAAGAAAGAGAGGAAGGGAGGAAGGGAGGAAGGAAGGAAGGAAGAAAGGAAAGAAGGAAGGAAGGAAGGAAGGAAGGAAGGAAGGAAGGAAGGAAGGAAGGAAGGAAGGAAACACAGATAAGTAAATCTGAATATATTTTTTGCTAACTAGGTTTTCCTGTTTGTGTTGTTAAATCACCAACAGAGGTGTCAATCCCCAAATTATCATTTTACAATTATGTAGACCAGAAATCCATATGGATCTTAAGATGTCCTGCAGATATGTTCTATTTTGGAGGTTCTGAGATGCAGTCAATTTCCTGGTGGCAAGATATTTCACAACAATTGTGTTTTAGGGCTGAGCCACAACAACTGTCCGTGGCTCTTCCTTCCTGGAAACGGAAAACTGAGCTACCACAATCTTTTGCTCGGAGCCTAGGTCATGTCCCCATCCTTAAAAGCACGTGGGATCCTCTGTGTATGGAGTTCACTTGATTGCTTGGGACAGAGTGTCAGTCTATAGCCCATGCCAGCCTGGAACACATTATGTGGTCTGTAACTCACAGCTGTCCTGCCTCAGCCTCTTGAGTGCCAGGACTGGAAGTATGAACCACCACTCTCAGCATCTCAGAAGCTCCTTATTCACCCTTTTGTCTTCCTTTCCTACTTTTAGGGACTCCTGTGGCTTGAATTGGTCTAACTGCATAATGAATTGCTCCTACCTTCTTGAGGTCCTAAATATTTTAACCACACATTTTGCTAAAGAAGGTAACGTATTTACAGGTGCTGAAGCCTTGGAGGATGGCTCTTCTCAGGACCATTTTCCTGTCTGACATGCCTTTTACAAGCATTCTTTTTTTTTCCCCCAGTGTGTCTTGTTAACTATACACATAATGTTTTAATGAATTATTTGCCTTAAATCTCTCCCATAAACTAGAGAACTAAATTCAATGAAATTTAAATTTTCCAAAACTCTAGAATTTCTATGACTCCTCATACAAGAAAGAGGCACAGAGAAATGGAGCTAATGATCAATGTGGAAGTTATTGTTATTTTCTATTCATGGATTTTTCTGGAGTGTACATTTCACATAATCCTGGCTAACTCCATTCCTTCTCACACTTGGTAATCTTCTTTGAAGGCAGTCAATCTCTACAAAAGTTGACTTCTTCAGAAAGAAATTGACTCACCTTCTCAAAACTGTAATAACTGGTCCCTTGAGATTTTTTATCTACTTATTATTTACGTTACAGCTTGGGTATAGCTTTCAGCTAGAACTTCTTATACTCAGCCTTGCTGACATAGAGTAGAAGAAAGTGATTCCCTTTCAATTCACTTTCTTAAATTGATATCTACCCGGGCTGAGACCTGATGTATGTTTACCAAAGTGCTGAGAGATACAACATTAACTTATCATTCAGAAATGCTATTAATCAACTAATTTTGTTTTGAGTTAAAAAGCCATATTCTCTTGTCTTAACTTGTTTAGGGATAACATAGTGAGGATAGAGGTATAATTATCTGATGCAGGAATAGTAAAAAGAGAAAGAGTATCATTCAGGTGGAGTATTAAAATTCTACATGCAGCTGATATTAAGTAGACAGAAACTACTAATATCGTTTCAATAGCCTGAGCAGCTAGGGTGAGCCTAACAGCCCTGCCTCCTCATAAGCCCTTCAGTCCAAGAAAACTTGTGACTTCAGGTTTCATTTAGTGTGAGCATGGTGGGAATGAAACAACCCAGACACTGACACTGCCTTCTTCCAGGTATTTGCTCACGTAAGGTTACTTAATCATTCAGGTTTGACTTGCTTAACTGTAAGTAAGGCAGAGCAAGCATCTACCACACTATGTAAATAGCAGAAGTCACAACACCCTTCTTGTTCTATCTATGAAACCATCTCTATTCGCTATGTCTGCTTACACAGGTAGTATTCTCAACCTGTGCCTTGCAACCCTTTGGGGGTCAAATGACCCTTTCATAGCGGTCTTAGGTAAGAAATTCTGCATAACAGATATTTACATTATGGTTCATAAGAGTAGCAAAATTACAGCTATGAAGTAACAATGAAAACACTTTTATAGCTAGCAGTCACCACAGGAGGGACTGTATTAAAAGATCACGGGTTGAGAGCCACTGACTTAGAGAATTAATCACAAAAGGTTTTGCCTGCTGTGTTATGATCCTTGTAGCTCTATTTCCAGCCCTTACTCCCAAGCATATCCACTAAGTCTTTTCTATTTTTGAGAAAGAAGGCCTTCGATGACAGGGGTGATGATGAAAGCTAGCCCTTTCTTTTAGTAATTTGTTGATACTAAGAAAAGTTTTAAAAGCCTGGCAGTGGTAGTGCATGCCTTTAATGCCCAGCACTCTGGAGGAAAAGGCAGGCAGATCTTTGAATTCAAGGCCAGCCTAGACACAGTGGATTTCAAATAAATAAATAAATAAATAAATAAATAAATAAATACCTAAGGGGGAAAGGGGGGGAGGAGGAGGTGTGGGACGTTTTACAACCTTCTGTATGCTTTACAGAATATCCAAGAATGTAAACACAGAGTTCCCAAACTTAGTGTACACATATTGTTCATCATTTATCCCCATGATTCCTGTAACTGTACATTTTTCCTGTATGGTGCCTCTTTGCTTTCCCCGGAGATTCTACAAGACAGACATTTCTCCCTTGCCGCTGAATAACTCCCAAACAATTTTCAGGTGTATGGTCTTACACTGTTATCTTTTTCACAGTTTATTAAGCAATTAACATCTTCACCTGAGACTGAGTCTCTCTCTCTCTCTCATGTGTGTGTGTGTGTGTGTGTGTGTGTGTGTGTGATGAGTGGAAGATTAGGTGTAGGATATCTGGCCTATTTATCTTACACTAAGATTTCCTAAAGACTTTACATAATGGAAAGGCCTCAGGTTTAATATTCAGAGATCACTGTGGCAGATTGTCCTTTGGGGCATTGTAAGAGGGTTATTAATGGCATAAAGAGGCCGGCTGCATAAAGAGGCTGACTGCACTATGGTATAGGTTTTAAGGAGAGGACAGGCCTGCATGGCTGAGTAGGGGTCACCGCACATTCTCAGCTACCCAAACCATTTTACACACACACACACATATGTATATAATAAAAATGTACATAGTACAGAGTACATTGCTATCATTTCAGACTCATTCTCAAATTTATCCTTTGTGGGTGAATAATTTATTAGCCCATTGTATGGTAGTCATTATGTTGCCTAATATGATGCTTATTTTAACAAAGGAGTCAGCACCTATCTTATATACAGTTTTTATCATCTTTTTGCTGTGAATGGATTGGTATGTTGTACACAGTCCTTGTTGTTGTGCAGTGGGTGAAATGGATTTTCCAGATTCCTGTGAGGTCTGAAGTTGCCAGGGTACATGAAAATCCTCCAGTGAATACTTGTGAGTGTCAATTTGGGAAATTTGTGATAGCACAGAACATGTGAGGAAGTCCCAGGATGCACGGAGCTTTCTTTGGCAGAATCATATCTAGGTGAAAATTCAGTTCAGAAATTACCTTGAGACCCTTGTATTGTCCTCAGTGTTGTGGCTTCCTGATATTTGATACACAGAACACGGGCTGTCGAATGATAAGTCTGAAAGCCAGTTCACGGTGACTCATGGGGGAAGTGCCTTCTCACAGAGACTTCCTGATTTCCTCCCCAGTGAATCTCTTGTCATGTAAATTTATCAAACAGGTTTTAAGGGTAAAGAATTTGGGTGCCAGACTCCCGAAATTGTTGAATGTAATGAGAATTAGATTTACCTATCTCTGGTATATTCTGTTAGAATGGTGGCCCTGGCTTCCCTGCCTGTATGAGGAAACGGTAGCTTATGATTCTGTCTCTCTGTAATTGATTGATTCAGGGTTGCTCTTTTACTGTTTCCTGGAGACAATGCATGGTGAGTCCTTAGCATCATTATTATTGCAGTTAGAGTCAGACCACATGGCCACACCTCAGCAAAGGCAGGTGGCCATTTCATTACTCATTCCGAATAAGCACCGACTCTAATATAAACTTCTCTCAGGATAGAGCTTTGAAATGGATCCTGATTCTTTAAATTCTTTCCTGTCTGTTTCAGGAAATCGTGAGATCCTGTTGATAGTGAAGTACAATGTGTCCAAAGTTCACTTCCAAACACTCTCTGCGATGAGAGTCATCTGCATTCTCTTTATAGCTCAGAGCCACCAGAGGTCTGCCTAATCTTGGAGATCTGATCCAGTATCATTTAAGAGGGAAAATCCTAGATAATAATTCCACCATTCAAGATTAGTGAAAACATAAGAGCCTTCCAGCTTCCGGCCTCTTAAAAATATACCAGGAGGTGGGAGAAGAAGGCCTTGGATTATGGTTTGAGAGACTTGGCTGTTTTTTAAAATAAAATTATTAGTACGGTGATCATTCGAATTTTTAGTCAACAAGAGCAAACGGGATCTCTTTGTTACCCTTCCACAGAAGACGAAGGCTCAGGTCCCCATGGTGCTGACTGCTGGTCCTAAATGGCTTCTGGATGTGACATGGCAAGGAGTGGAAGACAGCAAAAACAACTGCATTGTGTACAGCAAAGGTAAGCTAAGGACCCTTCCCTGTCTCTTCAGGGGCAAGGAAAGCTGAGTAATGTGAACTGCTCCGGAGCAGAGAGAGGGGACCATGTATGACGTAAGCCTCTCACTTCCCTCTTCCTTTGAAAGCCTCAGTGCACTGTGTTTTCTGTGAAGCATTCTGAGTTTTACTTCTGTACAACACAAACGAAAAAGAGTCAGAGCGTTAATTACTCAGTGCTGTGCACATTTGCTAAGCCCCTGTGTGAGTGGCTTGGTTGGTGTGCTTTTCCTCTTAGTTGTATGGGTAGCTAGCTGCCTATTGTTAATTCTCTGATTCCCTTCTTAGGCACAATCAACCAAAAAGCATATACCTTTTGAAATTTAGCACTTTGTGTCTAGGCGCATGCTTCGGGAAGCACTATCTTGCTGTCAGATTCCAGAAATCATGCAGGATGAGAAGGGAGCTGAAAACCTTTGCAAAGCCCACATTCTGCCCCATGATGCTTTGTGAAGGGCAGAAGGCTAACAGGGAAGAAGGAGCCCCATGGCTGGCAGAGTGCTGCCTTTGATTTGCTCAGTGTGACATCAGCCTAGCCAAGGTCTTGTAGCTACAAAAGGACCTGCAGTTCAGTGATGACACATCAGGAGACAATTCTCATTGAGACAGGAATGTGGTCTTGTGTATTGAGTTTTGCAGGCTGGGGTATGGGGGTTATAGCCTTGTGTGTTTTTTCTATCTTTAAGTTACCGACTAGCTCAGCATTCACACAGAGACCTCCCAAGTCTCACTTCTTCGTGAATATTGCAAAGCCTTTTGCTTCTCATGTTTCATTTCTTTCGGCTTTCTTTTTTAACCAAATAGACCTACTGAGATCAAAGATTTGTTTGCTCATTGAACCCAGAAACTATGAAAGCATACAAGGGAGCAAGCAAATAAGCATCTCTATCCATATATTAACATATGAAACACTAATCATTACATCAAAGACTCTTAAAAACTTGCTAGAAACAATTACAACTTGTTCCTATAATCATTACAATTTGTACATTTATAAGAGGATTGCCTCCAAACTACCCTGTGCCTTTGAAAGTTGAAACACCAGAAAGAGGGAATTTGCAAGCTAACCAGGGTCTGATTATATTCCATTCCCTTCCATAATTGCTGGTCACAGAGCCACCAGTTTTCTAACTTGAAATATCGGTGATATTCTGACTGTATCTTTTACGTAAAAGAGAAGTGAGAATTCTTTTGTCTGTGTCACTATCACGTGTCAGAATAGAGTATCATGAGTCAATGTACAAGTCTGTACATACTGAATCCCGGTTTGGAGAAGTTCTTGGTGGATCAGACCCATTACGATGATTAGATTTCTATTGGCCAATCATAACTGATCTTCACTGTAGGGATACAGTAGGAAAGGATAGTGTAAATAGCCTTCCTTTCAAATGATCCAAACCCAATGCATTTATATCTGGAATTATTTTAAGGAATATAATTCTTAATTAAAATTATAATTCCAGAGTCATTTCAGTCTAGTGCTTTAACTTGAGCATTGAACACAATTTTGTCTTTGTATTATAGTTGTCTATTCTTCAAGCTGTTTGTCAATAAGCATGTTCTGGAAAATCTTCAGAAGATTATTATTTATCATCAATTAACTCATAAAACATGTACCAAGTCTAACCATGTACTAGTTTTGTACATTGATGGCCATTATTTTGGGGCACTCCTTAGGTCCTCTTTACCAATCTTGTAACAAATCATAGACACTTCTCCTCTTGATTATCATTGTCTTTCTTATGATGAATTGTTATGTTCCAAAAAAGCAGATGCAAGAAGTTAGCTATTTCTCTTTCCTATCCCATCTACTGTCTATTTACTGAGAATAAGGAGTATGCTGTATTCATTCTCTGCCATTGACCAGGCAATCTCTCTGCACAAACAAAGTGGAAGGAAGGAAGGAAAAAAGGGAGGAAGGAAGGAAGGAAGGAAGGAAGGAAGGAAGGAAGGAAGGAAGGAAGGGAAGAGATATTAATTGATGGGTTGGATAGATGACTTGCTGCAAATCACTGCAATAGGCATATCACATAGAAGGTTTTCAAATAATGAATATCATGAATTGCTGTTCCTTTTTTCTTTCTGGCTGTTGAAGGCTACTCACCAGTGTTGAATTTATAAGACTTATACTTGACCTGCAATGAACCCTTTAGTGCATCATTTCCTCTCATCCTCTGTGACATACCAGATATGTGTCTCTGTTTTACAAAAGATAGGTAAGAGAACTAGTTAGGTAAGTTGTGGATTGTGGTCATGAAGCTGATAAACGTTCATTTAGCATAAGGTTTATTTCTACACACTAAAAGCTATCCTCTCTATAAGAAGCCTTAAGACATTTCATGTTTTCTCCACTTTCTGCATGAGATTGGGAGAGACCAAATAATGTTCTGCAGTCATACAACCTAACAAATAGAGGCAAACTTTAATCCAGGTCCTTGCTACTCCAAACCCTGTGTTCTTTGTGCAATATGATCCTACCTTTCTCTATCCAACCATTTCATCATAAGTTCCTTCAAAACAATCAGATCATGATACCCTAAATTCATAAAGAATATATCTTAAAGTATAATATTTCTCCCCAAATATGCTGTAGGATCCTAAAATTAAAGAAGAGCCAATGACCAAATACTTGCTGCATGTTATAATTAGTCTTGAAAACTCACCATGTATGTTGGCAGTAATGCTTGGCCGATTACTGCAGTCATTGAAAATGTATTTTAGTTCTCCTGCAGTTAGTGCCATAACAGTGCTTTCCTGAGTAACAAACTTTGGGAAACCACATCAGGCTACCCAGGTCTCTCCCAAGGCTTCAGAAAGGATTGAAGGTAATTTTGAGTACTCAGATTGACACTGGAGGGGGCAGAGTATCCTGAGTTTCTGTGAGTCGTAGAAAAATATAGAAATAAGTCTTGTGGTTTTATAGGTTCTGACCTCTGTGTGTCTCGGTCCCTCTGTCTATCTATCTCTCTGTTTTTGTCTTTCTTTGTCTGTCTCTGTCTGTCTCTGTCCCTGTATCTATCTATCTCTCTGTCTGTTTCTATCTCTCAGTCTGTCTCTGTGTTTGTCTCTGTCCATCTGTCTATCTGTCTCTCTGCCTGTTTCTGTCTCTGTCAGTCTCTGTCTCTGTGTCTGTCTCTGTTTCTGTGTTTGTCTGTCTCTCTGTCTCTGTCTCTGTCTCTGTCCCTCGGTCCATCTGTCTTTCTGTCTCTGTCTATGTCTGTGTGTGTGTGGTATATATATGTCCATGCAGTATATGTGTGTATGGTGTATGTATAGTGCATTTTTGTGGAGAATAGAGGGTACAATCTTCTTGTATAGCTGAGACTACAGGAATATCCTGGAGTTTAGGAACAGCTTGATCCAGTTGCCCAGACTCTATTTTCAGTCTGCTTCTGTCTTCTGACTTCCCTTCCTTGTATAAGCAGCTAGGAAGTGGCGGCTAGCTCCAGACTTCTTCTGCCAGTACAGTAACACCAGTGAAAACATGACTTTTGAGCAATATAGAAACAGTGACTCACTATGACTCTCACTAGCATTCCTATGCTATGCTGGAAGCCTAAAAGAACTAGCTGGACATGAGCCAGTAGCGTCATAAAAACTAGTAACTTAAATACAGCCTTGGAGCTGTTGCCACAGCACGGGGTTGCCTGTGGCAGTGTCCAGGTACCTGAACATATGGACCATCAGTGCCAAAGTCTTTTGAGCTTTCACTAAGGAAAAAATATAGGTTCCTGCCGACATTTCTGTTTTCCTTATTTGTTTTCCTGCCAAACACACACATACACACACTACTTGTGAATTCTGTGTCAATACCATTACCACAGGACCCAACTATCTCAGAGCATATCATTAAATAAAATATAAATTTTGTATGTATAGCATTTTATAAAAGTGGTTTAACTGGGAAAATTTTAGTAGTGTTTGTTAAAGAATAAAAATAGGCTTCATCCTGTTACTATTGATGACTCAGACTTACTTAAAATACTGTTAAATATAGCTAATGCCAAGAATAAATATAACTATAAAGCTTTTATTTTCTAAGCATCCATAAAATAAGTATTTAAAAGTCACATTTTTGTCACTTACAGCTATTTGACAAGCTGGAATCGTTCTATTTAGCCAAAAGAAAAGATAAGACAGTTTTTGACATTAACATTCCTAATCTGATGTGTTTTTCCTGCCTCAACTATCCCATGTCCTTCCAGAAAGTAATTAGGTCATCCAGACAGTGAAAGGCCAGGTTTGTTGGTCATCTGTTTGTCGCCATTATTCTCAACAGACCCCAGATAATTCTCATTTCCTTATCTCCAGAGGCAACACACTCAACAGCCCCACACTGGAGTTAAAGAGTACACTGCTGGAGAAGTGTGCATGCTCCAATGCTACTAAAACCCACCACCTAAGTACTCTCTTCTTTCCATGGAGTAGGAGGCATGGCTACTTTTCTATGAAAAATATGAGAGAACTAATCGGAATATTCAAAGCTAAACTTTTAGTTTCTTCTGTATGGTGTTTGTTTCAATCATCTCAGTTTCAAAGTTTATTTTCATGCAGGTATTTCTAAATAACTCACTCACTAGGTCTCTGTACTAAGTCAAAATGCCAATCAAAATAATGAAATACTATTAAATAGCCCTCATTTCCCCTTACTACTGATTCTTTTATATGTGAGAGCATGGTATCATTGTAAAGGCTCTACATGAATTCAACGCCAATCACGTACCCTCTCTAGACACTTGTTTTCATAGCCTTCCATGGTACAGTGTTCCAGTGGCTTCTTGGTGGAATTTTTATGGGGAAACACCTAGACTGTCTGTGTGTGTTAAGACAACTGTAATACCCCTGATTACTATCCATTCAACCAAGTCTACCGTTAGGGTAAAAAAAAAAAAAAAAAAAAAGTATGAGTTAGCAGACAATAGCACCAGGCCTTTGTGATGATGTATAAGAATACATGCCTATCTGTTATTTAAGAAGGAACAATTCTATAGCTTTCACTAAGTAGCACTGAGTCTACTTATCTAGCCTTAAAAATATATCATAAACTCGGAGACCTGATGCCTTAAGAAACCATTGACTTTGTTATTAATAGGACACAATGTTTCCCTGTTTTTAACATTTATTTGTTTATTTGTGTACCTGTTTGTATATAATATTTGTGTGAGTGGTATGGAACACATGTGCTATGACACACATTAGCGGTCAGAGAACACATGTAGGAGTGGATTCTCTCATTTTGATCTTTGATTCCAACAACTGAACAATCTTATATTAGTGTGATTATTAATGTGATGATAATATTAATACTAATAATAGCTGTTCATCAGGCATTAAACTTTTTCTACTCTACACACTGTTCTCATTGTTTTCAATCCTGTTTATTATTCCAACATCTGCATGATACAAGCAGAATAATTCTATTCTACAGAGGAGAAAGCTGCAGCTCAGAAGCATGAAACTCAGCAATACAAGTAGCTCCTGTAATAAGAAGCTGGCATTCAGTCTCAGGACTAGTTTCATGACTATTTTTTTTTAAAGAGTTGGTACGGCTTTTGAAGCCACCATTGTCTAGCGCAAGATTATAGGTTATTGTTTTTTCTTTGACATATTGACTAATGCTTCTCAGTGATGTTATTTTTTCTTCCTTTGGTTTGTCTTTGAAGAGGAAATGCTCAAAAACAGAAAGGGCAGCGATCGCACAACCTATGTTAATCAGATTAATATTCAAAGTTCCAAGCTGTACTTGTATACACATTTAGTCATGCAATTAATAAATTAATACTTTACTGATTTTCTTCTCTGTGCTAGGCACTGATAAAATAATGATAGAAATGCTAACGTGATCTAGCTCGGGAAAGAAACTTTCTGTACCCCAATCAAACTGATCAATCTTTAAAAACAAATACTTTTTCTTATCAGCACCATGATTCATCTTAAAACAGAGGGTCTGCTGAAGTTTGTTTGAACATTGTTACAATAGCTTTGAACATTATGATAGCCAGTTTTCAAAGTAGTCTGCCAGCTAGTGTTTAACTTTACCCAGAGGGTCTAATATCATACAAATAATAAACTAATTTTAAAAGAAAACAGTGTTCACCTTTAAAAATGTATTTAAATACTGAGTAAATTAATAAAAAATGTATGAATGTCATCTCATTTTACTGTATTCTTGAAAGAAAGTGAGTGCCTGAACCAAATATTTAGCAGTGGGAATTATAAAATCATAAGACGATTAAGTTAGCTAGTCTTAGAATTCCAATATTGCTTTTTAAATGACTTCAGGATATAGGAGGTACTAAGGTTATTATCTGTTATCTGGAATACAGTGGAATTGTACAACTGGATAATAACCAAACAAACTGACACAATGTAAAATTACATTATCAGTGTGTTAAAACAAAATTGCGCCCTAAAGGAGTCCACATGCCAGCTCAGAGCTGCAGTGTAATTATGCTTAACTCTGATAATTAAAATACAACGGAGATCAACAGAATCATTTTCATTAAGAAAATTATTAATGATGGTGGTATAGCAGTAATTGATTGCAGAGCACCACAGGATAACGTGACGCTGGAAACCCAACTTGTTTCATGATCGTCTGAGGCTTTTTGTGGTTATGTTCTGTTAAAATGGGAAATACATTTTGAGGCATGAGCAGTTTATTATGCCTGCTCTGAGAATCAGTGATTGGGAAAATGGCTGATTTAGAAAATCACAGTTTTGATTCAAAGGGTCATTGTGGAGAGGTTTGCAAGGTCAAGACAAGCGGCCCCACCAATGATGGAGTTATTGTTAACAGAGTTTTCTATTGCAAATAGCAGAATGGCCGCGTGTTCAGCAAATATTGGACTCTCTGCTGTTTCCATTTCTTTCTGTGCATTGCCAGGTTTTACAATTGTGCTAATGGCTTACTAGTATTGTGTTGACCCAAGTCTGCTTACACATTTACAGTTATTAATGTATGTCATGTATGCAAATCTATACTTGTTTTCATACAGATGTCATGGTGGGTTTACTAGTAAATAAGCCTGTAATATATCATTGTTACCTTAATGAGGGAGATGTGCTAACATGTGGTAGAAAAAAATATTTTAAACCCACTTGGATCCATATATGAGTGAAGCTTGTGTCTCTTGAGGGATAGAAACTAAGTTAGACTGTTGGCAAATGATAAGAACTGGGGATATATCAGTGTTATGTGTATAAAAATGAGAAATGAAAAGCAGGGTCTTTGGAGAGGTGAATCACTATCATGTGAGGATGTTAGCTTGTCAGTCAAACAGATGATAATCTTGAAAGCTACCCCCAGAAGTATCTTTGTCAGCTAAACTGAGGGACAACTCCTAAGAGTAAAATTTTTTAGAATAAGACATCCTAAATAGCTTTTTAAACATCATACAGAATAGATGAAGTTGTTGCCTTATAATGCTAGTTGAGAAAAGCAGAAAATATGCTTTTGTATCCACTATAATTAGAGTAACATTTAAAAGCATATGCACAAGAAACAGAGGGAAATAAAATTGCATGAAATTGCAAAAGTATTTCTGTAAGGAGAAATTTGTGGCCATTATTTGTCTCTACTTATGTTACTTATTTGAGAGAGAAGCTAAACTCCAAGAGGCACTAGCAAAGTACTTGTGCAAACCACTGGACTTTGAGGCTTGTATCCTCTCTTATAAATAAACTTCTTAGAGTTTTTTTCCTCATAGAGTTTAAGAAAAGTACTTACATATTCAAATCCTATGTCTTAATCTGTTCTCAGACTCATTCATTCATTCACTCATTCACTCATTCATTGCATTCCACTGCTGGAGATGAAACCCTTGTCTCCACGTCTACACATGGGCTGGGAACCTGTTGCACCATTGCATGATTTCAGCCCTTCTTTTATGATTCAAACCCTAGAATAAGAAATGTTTAATTCACAAAATCCTTATTCCACAAAAATTGATGTTTTTGCCCCTGCTTATATAATTAAACTTTCTTAATACACATATGAATGCCTTAAAAGTATTTTTCCTTAAGATAGTTTCCTAAAAAAATATAAGTAATCAAACACATGCATATTCTCCAAATTATGGTATTGGAATGAGGATACAAATTAATCTAAAACAAGCTTTGGTTTAACAAAGTCACTGAAACCTTTATTAATCAAGTATACTTAAACATTTAAATAATGACTTCAGTCAGTAGCTCATA
The DNA here is from genome assembly GCF_000001635.26 of Mus musculus. Lineage (NCBI taxonomy): Eukaryota > Metazoa > Chordata > Mammalia > Rodentia > Muridae > Mus > Mus musculus. The sequence continues at coordinate 40,963,039 of NC_000081.6, forward strand.
AGCAAGCCGAGACTCATGAAGGGTGTGAAAGTTGGTTTTGTTTTAGTTTGTTTAAAACTAAGCCATCAGTTCTAGGAATGGGTGAGGGCATTTAAAGGGTTTGAATCTGTGAGCCTAGTGGCTCATAGCGTGGGATGCTCACAGAGGACAGTTTTGTAAGGCTAGGCAACTTGCAAATGAGAACCGTGATGGGCGAATTAGTTTCCCACCATTCACTTGACTGATGCCGAGTCTTTGATTATCACGTCATGGTAGAGCTGATCATCCAGCAACATCCGTAATCCAAATGAGAGTTTGTCAGATAACTGTGTCAAAAACAAACTTGTATCCACATTCATTTGAAAACTATATCCCAATGGGAAAATGGTGTTGTAGCCACACACTTCTAGCAGGTAATAAACCAGCCTCCTTCCTCTACTTGTTACCTGAATTCGTTTTCCTTATTCGTAGGTCAACTGGCTTGTGTCACATGGATCCATCATTCTAAACACTCCATCCACCTCTTACGCTTCTCTTTTCATGGCCTTTATCAGCTTGACAATACTGCTGGCCATTTGCTGTTCTCCCCAACTTACTCCTGGTTGGACCCAGCAGACAGATGGTTACTATTTGTGAAATGCTCGGAATAGCACCGTCTTAGTTCCTTCTCTCATTCCTGTGACCAAATACCTGACAAAAAAAAAACGACTTAGGAAAGGACAAATTAATTGAGAGGATGCAGACATTGTGTCAGGGCAGTGATGGTGTGCGTGTGAGGTGGCTGGCCAGAGTGCACAAAGTCAAGAAGCCGAGGACCATGAAAGCTATTACTCCTCTGCCTTTCTCATTCCTTCCCTCTGGATTCCTAGCCTAAGGGATAGTGCCAACCATAGTTCTACCACCCATTAAATATCTCTTAAAGAGCCCTTTTAGTGTGCCCAAAGGTATGTGCCCTAGATAATTCTTAATGTAGTCAAGTTGATAATGAAATTAACCATCACAAGCAGCTAATAAAGAAAGAACCCTCTACAAAGTTATGCTCCAGATAAAATAAACGACCCACCACAGCTCCTGCCACTAATAAAAGAACTGTAGCAAATTTCTTGTTAGGTTTCTGTTTTATATATTTTGTCATACAATAAATATTACACCTGCATGGAAGGATGTAACTTAGGATTCTGGATTTATGTTTATAATTAATCTCCAAAGTGATATATAGAGACGTAGATTTTCACTTCTTCAAATAAACAGCATCAACTGTTAGATAAGAACTGTTTCTTGTTTCACAAGAATTGGAAACTGATATTTCATGAAAACCTCCAGTGACTTCCCATTACAACTAAAGTGCTTATAAGTATTGATAGTGCACAGGGCCAAATCTGTCCAACAAAGCTGTTTGTGTACATAAAGTTTTATTAGAAGATAGCCATGGAAATTTGCTTTTACATTGTCTATAGCTGCCTTTTACTATAGCATAAGAGTTGAATAATTGTATGATAATCCAATCATACAAAGCCTAAATTTGCTAGTTTATTCATTTATAGAAAAGACGAAAATCTATTTGCTTTCACCAGTCTCTTAACCTGATGTGCAGTTATGTCTTTGTCTTTCTAGGGACATGCAACCTGCCACTGGCTACTTCTATGCCCTCTTATTACAATACTGTCCAACTCTCCCATTCCAGTGTCATAAACACTGTGCTTCTAATTGGAAATATTGTCACTATCTCAGAAACTTCACATTGATCTGGCCTTACCTTGCCTTTTCCTCTGGCTTCTTATGACTCTCTTGTAATCAATAGCACAGTCAAAATGACTCTATTCTCTATGTTGCAGCTGGAGATAAACCTTTCAGTACATGAATCTGGGAAGAACATTATAGCCAGTCCTCTCTCTCTCTCTCTCTCTCTCTCTCTCTCTCTCTCTCTCTCTCTCTCTCTCTCTCTCCCTCCCTCTCTCTCTCTCTCTCTCTCTCTCTCACACACACACACACACACACACACACACACACTTCATAGCTGGCATTTTCTAAGATTTGTTTGTTTATGTATGTATATGAGTTTCTGTCTGCATGTATGCCTGCATGTCAGAAGAGGACATCAGATTCTATTATAGATGGTTGTGAGATACCACATGGATGCTGCGCATTGAACTCAGGAACTTTGAAAGAGCAGTCAGAGATTTCAGTGGTGAGCTATGTCTCTGTCTCATATTTAAAATTTTAATAATAGTCACATGGTGATTTTTAAGAACAGAAGTATGTTTTACACAATTCACGGCACAGGATACTTGCTCAATACATACTTATGAAAGAATATAGAAACTAATGTATGCATTATGCATTCAGTAATAGTCTGAAAACTTTGGTCAATTTTCTGAGAAGTATTCAAATTTTATCCCATCACTGTCCCTTAAGTTTTAGCAGCTTATTTATAATTAACACAAGATTTTAGTTCTGTGCTCATTTTTCAACATGTTGCTTTTTATAGAGCTATTGTGATAAGATATGGAGGACATATAAGAACTTTTATGCCATGCCTCATTTCTTTCTTTTATCTTCCCATTCTTGTCCTTGTATTTCACGCTGAAGCTTCTCTCACATTGTTTATTATATACAGATACAAGTCCATTTCACTTCTTAAGATTGATTAACTCAAGGCTGAGTGCAAAAGCCATGCAAGGAGGCAAGACTTAACACTTGCTGATATTTACATATGATCACAAGACAATAGAAGACCATGGTAACCAACTTCTCAAAAGTCGGGCCTTTTTTTTTTTGTTTTGTTTTGTTTTGTTTTGTTTAATTCATATTTTTTAAATTAGGTATTTATTTCATTTACATTTCCAATGCTATCGCAAAAGTCCCTCACCCGCTCCCCCACCCACTCCCCCACCCACCCACTCCCACTTCTTGGCCCTGGCGTTTCCCTGTGCAGAGGCAGATAAAGTTTGCATGACCGAAGGGCCTCTCTTTCCAGTGATGGCCGACTAGGCCATCTTCTGATACATATGCAGCTAGATACACGAGCTCTGGGGAGGTACTGTTTAGTTCATATTGTTGTTCCACCTATAGGGTTGCAGATCCCTTTAGCTGCTTGGTTACTTTCTCTAGCTCCTCCATTGGGGGCCCTGTGATACATCCAATAGCTGACTGTGAGCATCCACTTCTGTGTTTGCTAGGCCCCGGCATAGTCTCACAAGAGACAGCTCTATCTAGGTCCTTTCAGCAAAATCTTGCCAGTGTATGCAATGGTGTCAGCATTTGGAGGCTGATTATGGGATGGATCCCTAGATAAGGCAGTCTCTAGATGGTCCATCCTTTCGTCTCAGCTCCAAACCGTGTCTCTGTAACTCCTTCCATGGGTGTTTTGTTCCCAATTCTAAGAAGGGGCAAAGTGTCCACACTTTGGTCTTCATTCTTCTTGAGTTTCATGTGTTTTGCAAATTGTATCTTATATCTTGGGTATTCTAAGTTTCTTGGCTAACATCCACTTATCAGTGAGTATATCTTGTGTGAGTTCTTTTGTGATTGGGTTATGTCACTCAGGATGATGCCCTCCAGGTCCATCCATTTGCCTAGGAATTTCATAAATTCATTCTTTTTAATAGCTGAGTAGTACTCCATTGTGTAAATGTACCACATTTTCTGTATCCATTAAGTCAGGCCTTTCTAAACGTAGTATTTTTGTTAGTTAGTTATTTAGGAATTTCCTATAATTTATTCTGATTATATTTACCCCCAAGTCCTTCCATATCAGCCCTCTCCAGCTTTACCTCACTGCTCATCCAACTGTGAGTTCGCTCATCCTCCATTGAGTCCAGTTTGTGTTATCCACTGTGCTTGGGAGTGACTACAGTCTTGGAGTCACATTATTAAAGAAGTCTAATTCTTCTTGCCCCAGTTGCTATCAAATGCCCATAGGTTCTCAGCTAGTGGTAAGATTTTGCACCCTTATCTCCTGCCTATATTCATGCTGGGATTTTGTCTGGCTTGAGCTTGGGAAAGTCTTGTGCCTGTTGTTGATGTCACCATGATTTCATCTGTGTAATGTCTCAGTTGTTTGCTGTCATTATTGCTTGTTTAGCAGTGGTCTTCCTCATACTCCTCTATATGGCTTTTATGTAACCCCCTTGGATAAGTCTGTCCCTGAAACCAAAGCCTTTCTATGCCAGGGCTCCAAAGGGTCTATCTTCTAATGGCATTTCAGGAACTGCCACTTTGCTTAATGAGGATTGGTTAGTTGTGTTGGGTGATGGGCGTTTCTGGCTTCACACTTTGCCCTTACTTTTACAGTGTTAGGAAACTTTACTTGATCTTGTCTGGACTTTGTGGAGTCAATACACTTGCTTCTTAGCCTCTTTCCCTTTAAGTACTTGGGTTTTTACCATAATGTGTTCTCTTCTGTTATTTATATCTTAATTAATTTTCTAGCTTCCAATGTTTTGTCCACTTTCACTGTCTGCTTTTCTCATCCATTTGTTTTTACCATTTTCTCTTGTCTCAGTGTATTGTCAGTTTAGCAAATGCATATATTCTATCTGTCATTCTACCAAAAATTTCTCCCTGCTGCTTTTCTCATTCGTGCTCTTGGGAAACGCTACATCTGAATGTCTCTCAGTTTCATGTCTCTTCTCCTGACTAGTCATTTTTCCAACTCCACTGGGATGAGCTTCTCATCATTCTGCAGTCAAGTTGTTGCCAGTTTTTCTAGTTTGATCTAGTTTGATTTAATCATCTTTCTCTCCGCCCAGTGACAAGTACCTCCACCATTATCCATTCAATAACAAAATGGCACTTAGAGCCTTCCTTCATTAGTTTCTTACTGTATTATCTCATTTATATGCTTTAGAATCATTTCTTCTTTATACTCTAGTTACATCATTTTCCCCTTCCCTTTCCTTCCTCCAAATCTATTCATGTTTTGTTCCATTTACGTTGGTTTATTCCAAACTGTTAAATATATTTCTTTTACCTTCATGTAACACTTCTATAGACTCCAATCATGTCCATGTCTTTAAAATACCTCATTGCTTGCTACACTGTCTTGTACATCATATTTTCTTTGCCTGCAAAGAAAATTCTGATCCTTTTACTTAAGCTGACAACTACTGCTCAAGGTAGGTAATAATTACAACCTTGCAATGAATCCATAGTCCAAGCAAGTTTAGAGTACCCCAGATATAATGACTCTATTTTTCACCTCTACATATCCATAAATACCATATAATATATGCTCATTAAAATTGAACTATTATTTAAGGTATTTATGATTAATCTTCAAAAATAACTTCTAGTAGGACTTGATATAGCATCAATAGTTAGTAATGTGGAAATCATTTGAATATGCAGCATGCACATTGTCATTTCTTCCATGTCTAGAAAATGTTCATTAGGGAAGTTTTTGAAGTTCTAGGAAAACTACATACATAACATACATTGTGATATGTCAGGCAATACATGTATACCTGAAAGAATATGGAAAATAAACAGGATCTGTGTATATTTTTAAAAATTCTGTCTTATTGTGGGGCTTTGTTTTAAATCTTAGCCTAGCAACTCTGACAAGACATTTATTCTCTTATACAAAATTCTTTCTGGATCCTGTTTACTGCCAAAGTTGACTATGACTTTTGATTTTTGTTCTCATGGGAAAAAAAAGCCTGCCAGCAATCAAGTCTGTGCTCTGATACCCACATCAAAGGCTTTTTCTGTTACTGTTGGTATATAACTCAATCCTATTTTAGAAGTCCTTTTAAACTCAAAAGGTCACCTTATATGTCATGACATGCATTAGTAGCTTGGTGAAGATATATTCTCATTTTCTGAGGTCTTTGTAACAGTCAGACAACATTGGGTCAACCATGATAGCATTTTGTGATGTAGCAAGCATGAATATCCTAACCAAGGGAATGGGCCAAGGATCCAAATGCCATATATGAGCAGATAGAGCCTATCTATTTATATGGTTCTGTGTATTTCTCATTGAAATTAATTTAGAATAAATGATCCTAACCCCATTTTTAGTTTTGAAAACCTAGTATTTGCCATCATTATCTGATATTCATTGTCAATAAAGATTTTCAAGACTGATGTACCCTTCATATCATCCTTCAAGGAATGGAAATTTTAGTATTACTTTCATAGACTCTTATTAAGTATATGTAATGAGGAGTATATGTAAAACTCTTAACAAATTATCATAGTTTGCTTCTCCAATCCCCCTCAAAGATGAATAATTTTCTCATAAAATATAAATGATATTGGAGATTTACAATGTCAGAATTAGGGTTTTTTTTTTTTTTTTTTTTGCATGTGAGGCCTTCTGTATAGCTCCTGCTATGATGCTATTTTCTTTCTTTTTTTATTTAGGGCATAGGGAGAGGAGTTGAAGGAGTAGTGGAGAAAGAAATATAGGGAGACAGAGGAGAGAGAGACAGAAGAGAGAGAGAGAGAGAGAGAGAGAGAGAGAGAGAGAGGAAGAGGAAGAGGAAGAGGAAGAGGAAGAGGAGGAAGAAGAGAGGTGTAGAGGCCAGCCATGAACACGTGTAGAGAGAGGTGAGAGGGGAATGGTGAAAGAAGGAACAGAGGGCAGAAAATGGGTAAGAGAGCAAGAGCCAATGATGCTGTTTTATTATCTTTCCATTTTGGTTTTATTACTTCTTATTAGTTGGTTGAGAGTTTCATATGTGAGTATAATACATTTTAGTCAACTCTGTCCCTGTCATTTATTCCTTTCTCTTTGACTTCTACCACACATCACACTATTCCCTCCTCCAACTTTATGTGCAATTTTTTAAATCAACTATGCCCACTTAATGCTGTCAATATGCATCTGTGCAGAACCATTCACTGGAGCACAGGCATTATCCAGAGCCAAATCCTGGCTCTCCCTCCTCCAGAAGCCAACACTGGTGGCCAATAGCTCTTTAGCTAAGGCTGGGACTTTATGAGCTCCTCAGCACCCACACTGGGCTTGTCTGGGCTGACCTGGTGCATAGCTTGTGCATGAAGTCACAGCTTCCCGCTGTCCACGAATGTAACATTCCTGCCATGCTTGTAAAACATGGTTTGGAAAAAGTCATCACTACTTTCAACTATGATCCCAGAGCCTTGAGGACAGGGTGTGTGACACTGATATCCCATTTAAAGCTAACTACTTTACAGTGCCCTATTCCCTGTAAGCTGTTCAGTTGGGAATATATTTTAATCACCATCTCCTGCAAAAGAAATATCTCTAATGAGTGTTGAGAGCTACACTAATCTATAGCTATAAAAATAAATATTTAGAGGGCAATATAATACAGTGTCCATTTTAAAAAGTAATAACAGTGGGTTCTCCCTAGGGCCTATCACCCAGCCAATCACAGTTTGTAGGCACAGTTAATGGTACCAGACATGAGTTTCTTCTCATGAAGAGCTAATCTAATCGAAAATAGGTTATTCCAAAATTATTCATGTCAATATTGCACTAATGGACATATTTTTCCAGTGTAATCATTACTGTAGCACACAGGGTTCACAGACTGTCAATGTATTTTGATTGTTGGTGTGCTTTCTCTGGCAATAACTTGTATAGCACCTTCTACCACTATAAAAGCTACACAGAAGGGGTAAAGCTCCCAATAATTATCATGATTTCTCCATGATAATGATCAGTATATGATGAAGCATGGGGTGTCTTCAGCAATAGCTCTTATCAATATTTCTGGAATGCAATCAATACTGACAGCAGTAGCTTGTATTGCTTTGGGGGCATATGAGACCCCACTCTTAGAACTGTGGTTTTAGTTTAATGATGTGTGGGCTTTTATCCCTTCTTATAGGTTAGCTGAATTTAAACTCTTTTTATACATGCATATTTAAAGTATCGATATCTAGATTAAATTGTAGTTGTTGATTTTGTGGTGTTTTTTATTTTTTTAATTATTTTTATTTTAGAAAATCTTTACCTTATAGCGTTGATCTTTGATAATGATATAGAAAAAACAAGTACCAACTCTCTGCACAGATAACTTTTCATTTTTGTGTGTACACGTTGTGTATGCTTGTATGCATGTGTGTATATAATGTATGTATGTGAATCTGTACATGCACACATTGATGTCTAGCGTTTTTCTTGAGACAAGATCACCCACTGAACTCAACATGCATTAATCAACTAGACTAGCTGGCCCGAGAACACCGGTGATCCATCTGTCTCTTCTCTCTAGAGCTCTGTCCTTCCATATCTGGCTACTTTTTATATGGCTGCTGGAGATCTGAAATCACTTCCTCAATTTTGTAAGACAAGCCCATTTTACCCACTGAGCAAACTCGGTAGCACATAACTTTCTGATTTATTCATGGATTGGTTTTAACTTTTTTTTTCATGCTAGAGGGAAATTAACCCAGAACTATTGATACAGAAGACTAATGTTCTAACAGTCAATAAACTTTACCTCAGCTCCACAGTACTGGCTGCACTTTTTAAGGTAACTATCTCAAGATCTATTTTGACAGTCATTTTTACACACATACAAAAATGAAGCAAGATGATTTTTAAAAAAAATAACTGCTACAAGGTATTTGAGATCTCCTGTGCTTCAACTGAGTTGACACTACTTGCCAGATAGAGAGTCTGTTAACTATTCCCACTGTGCTCAAGTTACAAGTTACTTAGTTGATACTAGTTTATAGTTTGTACTTCTTCATTTTCTTAGTCAGCCAACCAGTAGTATGCTATAAACTCACTGGGACCATGATACCTCAGGCCTCCCTCAGTCTTCCAAAACCCATACCTACATTTTCACAAGATCTCTGGCGAGTGAGTGCTCTGAGATTACAACAGTGAACCTTGCCTAGCTACTGGTGTTAGTACCTGTCGGTCTGGGTCTTGTAAATTAATTTGCAATCTCAGTTCCAGCATGAGAATGTCATTAAGGGAAGAGAAGAACACTAAAAAGAGCTCTCCCCTTTGTCTTTAGATAGGCCACAGCATGGGTGCTGTACTGCTCCCCTTCACACAGCTCCTCAGCCTCATCTGTCATTCCTCCAAAAGGAATTATGGAAAAGAATATGCCACTCTGCTGCACCAGAGCATTTACTGCTCTTTTCCTCTGCTCTCCAGCATCGATTAATTTATATTGGGCATTAAACTGTAATGCTGTTTCTTTTTGTGGTAAAAATGGCCCTGCATGTATGACTTTAAATCAACACTCTTTATTTAGCGAAAACAAAATGAGAAATTAGTACTAAGTGGAAAGGCAGAACCATGAACCCCCGACACTCTCAGAAAACTCACTTTAATCAGATTCCCTGCAAAGTAAAAAGAATTTAAAAAAAGAAAGAAAGAAAAAAGGAAAAAAAGGAAAAAACAAATTTGCTGAGCCACACATTTCAAGTTGTCGACAACCCTATCCACTAGAAAACAGAAGAGAATATATATGCTCTCTGTCCTGTCAAAAGGCTTTCCCCTTATCTTGAGAGACTGTCAGGGCAGGAACATCAGTGAATGGACAGGAGTCTATTAAATTAATAAGCTGCTGGATGGTGTCTGGAGAGTTATGATGCTCTATAAATCCAGTTTGATCATGGTGGACAGGGTTTAAATCTGCCGACTTCTAATACACATCCAGTCCCTGGATTGGATTTGAAGTTTTGTGCCAGAGACGCAAGAGATAGTCCTATAGCATATGAATTAAGATTTATCTCCTCCCTCTTCTATCCCTCTTCCCCTTATGCTACTTACAAAAATGAAAGCACCTTAGGGATCCCAGCCAATGTTACTGCCAGAAAAGAAAGAACTGTTGTCAAGGTGAAAGTGTGACCTAGAAGCCCAAAATCAACCCTTGGCGCTCTACTCAAGCAGCCCCATCAGGATGTGTGCAGAAGGAAGCATGCCTGAACTTATCTATAATCTACGTTATAGTGATGCCTGTCAAATTCTACTGCTCTATATTTATGACAGAAGGAAAACTAATGGTGTCAGATCTGACCTATAGTAACAAAAAAAAAAATCAGGAAATATTCTCACCCCTTTAAATAAAGGCCTCAGAAAAAGCTTGTACTATGATAGAAAGCTTATTCAAGTTTTTCGCTTTCAGCCATTGGAGGCCAAAGACTCATATTTCATTATACAATTACCCAAGTAAACTATTCATTTTAGGAGAAGTACAACTTATTTATATGGCATGACAAATTAAAAATGGAAATATATTCAACAATCATCAAATTCTCCCTGCTAAGTAAGTTTATTTCACTAAGTATAACATTTAAGGCAGGAGGAAGTTGCAAATTCCATGACTGTTTCCTCTGTTTATTATTGTTCTTATAAACTTAGGGATTATTTTCTTGTTTTATATTCATGTTTGAAAATTTGTAGTATCAGGCAGTGCTTTGGTCTACCTAATATTTTACACCCATTTCAAATTATTTTTAAGTCGCCATTACACTTTTTTTTAGAGTTGCCCTGTTCACTCTCTGCAATAGCATAGTGTTTTAAAATTAATTATTGTATTTATTTACATTCCAAGTGGTGCTCCCTCCAATCTCTGACCTCTGAAAACTATTGACTTTTTCAGTGAAAAGTGATTTGGGATGTTTCACTATAATTTGCTGGGATATTTCTAAATGTAGGTTCCTATCCTGTAATACTCCCCATTGCTGGAGATTAAGTGGATATTTTGGTAATTAACTCAGTCTTAAATATTTTGGTAATTACACCACAGTCTTACATAAATCTCATCCTGTCACTCTCTCTTCCCACAACCACTGAACTCTGTACCTAGCCAGGAAATGCTTAAGAAAACAGATGAGTCCCACGTGGCACCCTACAGTCTGAGGAACAGAGAGGAGGGTAAATGTGCAGGGTCTTGACTGAAAGACACTCCGTGATTCTAACGCTCAAGGTCACTCTGAGCGACTGTGTCCATAAAAGAAGCTCGGCTAACTCTCAAAACCAGGAAATGCATCACTGCGGTCTTTGCTTCTGTTGTAATGCTGAGAGTCCATGATGAGAACAATATTATAAAGGTTTGCAAGGTTCTGATCTAGTCAATATTCTGTAAACAACATCTTCCTCCAAACCTGTATTCATATCCTCATTCCAGAAGACAGAACACTGGATGCTGCAGTAGTCGTAGCAACAGCTAGGGTTAAGGATCGGTAGCTGAATCCTATTAAGAGTCAATGGGTGAAGATGCTCTGCCTCATTTGCTCTTACTTTTGCCTCTAGTTTGTTGAGATCAAAGGAGAAAGAATAGATATGGTTAGGAAGCAGTAAAGCAGATAACAACTTAGAGTTAAATATTCATGTTCTAGAATGAGTTCAGCTGATAACTTCCTTGTTAACACTTGCCTGTTTTTATCAGGTTTTGTGCTATCAAGTAGCACTACTCTCTATACTACTGAAATTTCAGTTATGCTAGAAAGAACTACAGCAGTTCATAGTTTACACTTAGCCTTCCAAATGAAGACGGAAAATGAAAATTAAAGGGGGAAAGGAGAGTTCTAAAATTTGTGAAGTACTTGCTCTAGAGAAAATATGTTTATGTCTTCTTCCACAGCTTCTGTGCAAGAGCTCTCTATTTTTTCTGGATGAAGAAAATGGGAAGATAATTTGTTAAAGTTATAGAGTTAGTGTGGGATAGCGTAAATATTTAGACCTAGTTTCGTCCAAAACTTGTTTTAAAAAATAAAAGGGTACTTAATTTTGCCCATGCATATCACACTGTAATGTGATATGTCTGTCCAATTAAATAAATAAATAATTCAGCCCATAGAGGCTTTACTATATAAATAAATATTTTCAGAAACACTGAAAGGCAGGTGAATGCCTTTATGTAAAAATAATAGAGCATATTCAGAATCAAGTTCCCAATCCACCGAATTATAGTGTCTCTTGTCTAATAAGTTAATATTAGAATATAATGAAATAAATGTCATAAAACATGCAATAAAAATATGAAATATATCTATTTAGCCAGGAATTTCTTTACATTCTAAACAGCGAAAATGTGATCTCTACTGACACAATTGTGTGTGTGTGTGTGTGTGTGTGTATGTTTGTGCTTTATATGTTTTGTGACTAGATACTCCAAAATGATGTTGGTCAAAAGGATGTTTTGTGGGCATATGCATATTGATTTTTGCATCAGTAATTAATTTTTTTATTGCTGACTAATATTTCCCCTGCTTCTCTTACCAGCAATCAGAATGCTTTTTTTCAGTGGGAATTTTGATTTTTTTTTCATATCTACAGAAACGGATTCCTCAAAAGAGGAAAATCTTTTATCAAGAGAATCTGGAAATCTCTGTTATGCTATGGCATCAATCAAGGCACATTTTGTAGCATTCTTAGAAAAGAGAATGACACAAGTCCTAATCCTTGGCTTCTGTAGTTGAGTAACCTCTGTGCCATGCTGACTTGCGTCAGCTGTAGGAACTGAAGTGAACAGTCTGCTAAGATTGTCAAGAATCCTACCCAGGTGGTTCAAAGATGAATGAAATTTAAACATTTCGCAATATTGGTATTAAAAATAAATTGTGTGCGAGTAGCATATACGATAAAAGTTAAGAGATACTTGTGTGAGAATATGCATGTACAGTAATTGGTGTGAATATACATATATGATAAAAAGTTAAATGATACTGGTGTGTGAATACCCATGACTTCTCTTTTCTGGCCATTATTTCTCTTTGTCTTATTAATTGCTTTTCACAAAGAAAAAAAAAAGCTGTCCTAAAAATACTTTGGAATCATCACATGGAAACAGCCAACATGATGGAAAATATCAGTATTATTATTTTAGCTAATAGGCAGTTGAATCCATGAAAAGAATCACTGGGAAGAAAAATGAATGGCCAAGAAGTAAAACAATTATTTAAAGGAGAAAAAATAATACTAACCAGGGTTCTGAGACCAGGAATAAAATATATCAGGAGGAGATATATCTTAAGGGAATTCGGTACACTCAGACTTAATTAGAGGCTAGAAATGGACACAGCCAGATGATATCAGATAGCCCTGGAAACTCCTTACAGGAACTAAACCCCAAGAACAGCCTGAGAATACTGTTTAGTCTGCGTCTTGTGGCAGCATCTATGCCCTTGCTAAAGAAATATATTTTTGATAGACTTCTCAACACCCAAATTGCTCATACGTTAAAAAAGAAAGGGAACAAATACAACAGTCTTAAGAAATGAGAAATCACACGGTTAACAGCAGTTAGCTGCTATGCCCTAACCTTCAACTCAGCGTGCATGATGAACTAATGCTGCTGGTCTGCTAGTTGAAACAAAAGCTCAGAAATGTTGGAACGGAAGCATGTTAGACATGAGGGAGTGGACTGGTTCTCAGGCCAGCCAAAAGTCCTCTGGTATTAGGGGATGGGTGATTTGTTTAAAATTACAAAAATAAGTGATTTTTTTTTACTCTAAGAGTGTTGTATCATAAAATAATCACATCTCATAACAATTTCCAGCAAAATATACCCACCAGAAAGTACTTTATAGATCCTTATGAATTGCAAAATATCTTTAAATTTTAATTGAAGAAAAATAGCTCATGCAATGTGTGATTTCAAATCTTTGAAGAAAACTCTATAAAGTGCTGTCCTTTGAACAAAATATGTAAGTCATTTGAGAATAAAGATAATTTCTCCAATTAAAATATTGAAGTGTAATGTAAGAATTTACTTACCAAGCTACAAAGAGAGAACACGTATGTTTGAGGAGGTGTAGTATTTTAATAGAAGATACAAAAAAGACTTGCACACAATATGAATTACTTTTCTGAAGTATTTTTAGGGGGCAAGGGTGGATAAGAGTTAAAAAGATATCAGTACTCATTAGGAAACTGCCTTGGAATGGAAAATATGTCTTCTTTTATCCTGATAATAACAAAGAGCTGGAAAAGAAGATAAACTCTTTCCAAAACTCTCTAGGTTGTTCTTAATATTAAATTGTTCTATAAATAATCAGCCAGTATTTGAAAACTTCTTTGAATGAGCTGGAAACGTAGATATAAGTATTGGCAGATCTGAGACGCCATCGCCAGTGGCCTAAATGTTATGACTCTGCTCAGCAAAGCATGATGGTCACCAGTTGGATCCCTAGTGATATCCATTAACCCCTCTAGCATGGTGGCCATGGAGGAAAAGCTGGTCAGCCTCCACAGTGTCACGTTTTCAATCCCAGCACTTGAGCTCCCAAACCCATGAGACAGCCAGAGCCAACTGTACTTAAACACTGCCAACAATAATATAAAGTGACAATGATGAAGATTGAAGCCTTGTTCCACCCACAAGGCACAGCAAGACACCAAGAACATAATGAAGGATATAGCACATTAATTAGAAGATGATTTCTAAAACCTACTGTTATGAATACATACATCGTATGGCTAAATAACTACGTGTGTGCAGACAAGTACTTTAAGGCTTAATACTTGTAGTTAGATTTGTTGATCCTGAAAATGAAAAGTAAAGTCTTGAGATAACCACGCCCCCTAGCTGCACACTGAAGTACTAAGTATGGACTACTCAAGAGTTATTGGGTTTCCCTCTAAGCCATAGTAAATATGTGTGTGCCATAGTAAATATTTCAATAAATCTGTGCTGGTGTTCTATATCATTTCAGATCATAGGTTTTAAATTTAAGAGCAAATATATCATAGAAACTAAATACAAAAACCAATAATCCACAAGAAATGTGAAAGAGTCATTAGAGAAACATACCCTATTCATTCCCAATACTGGTGAGCAGTCTAGCACCTAAATAAGAGGAGGAGGAAGCCAGGCAGTGGTGGCGCACTCCTTTAATCCCAGCACTTGGGAAGCAGAGGCAGGCAGATTTCTGAGTTCAAGGCCAGCCTGGTCTATCTACAAAGTGAGTTCCAGGACAACCAGGGCTATACAGAGAAACCCTGTCTCAAAAAACAAACAAACAAACAAATAAGAGGGGTAGGTAGCTAAAGCTGGGGAAAGAAGAAACTTTATGCTGTGAGTTGATAGAATTCAAAAGCAGGAAAAAAAGGGGGGGGGAGCTTCAAAATGACCATACAGTGAGGTCGGAACAAAATGTGTAGCATTGGAGGAAAAGTTTTAGACCAAACCTAGTGAATCTAAGAGTTGTTTAATAATTTTGAAAACCCCAAAAAGTTTGTTACAAGTTTTGCTTATTGGTAACGTGGATTATAAATAAATGTAGTGATAGGGGACAAGGGATAAAAAGAGAAGAGAGCCATTTGTGTTCCATAGCACAGCTGCAAGGCTTGCCATGGGCCTGGAATCGTTCCCCGGGCTTTTGTAGGAGGGACTGTGAATACTGTCTGTATAAATCTCTCACCCAAAGGACCCATATGTCTCTGCAATATGCATTCTGGGTACTATAACATTCCTGACAGAGGCCAGAATCTGTGAATTTCACCTGCCTCAAATAAAGGACGTGTCGCTCCAATTGTCCCACTGTATCTTCTGGTCTGTTGGCAGTATAGATTCCATAGAGGCTCAGGAAAGTGCTGAGACCAACTTTACCATCCCCTTTTCTCACATTCCCCGCGGGGCTCTAGGATATTATTTCAAGGCTGGACTAAAGTTTTATCAACAAGAGACTTGTGCCATAAAGACTGCAATGTAAAAGCAAGCTGCAAGGAGCAGCTTTGAGCCGAGGCTTCAAGCTTTGTCATCACGCTTGAAGAATTTTCTGTTTAATGTACTGTAATGCAGTATTCAATGGGGACACGTTTAATTGAGTTTTACACAACCCAGTTGGGAGTAGCGCTGCAAGGTAGGTGATGTCTAGGTTTTTAATCTTCCACTCCGGAGAGGCTTGTTGACGGAGAGGTTCTTTCTCTTTGTAAGGAAAAAAAAAGGAAGCATGAGAAACGATACATCCGCGGATAAAACCAATTGGCAACCCCCAAAGGAATGAGGGCGATAAGGCGAATCCAGTACTTGTATGAAATAAAAGAACCCAACAGTTCATTTAAATGAGAAACAACACGTAGGATGGAGGAGGTTGTGAGTCTGAGCACAGGGGTGGGCAGGAAGGAGCCCCACAGACCAGCTGAAACAGGAGCAAGGAAGCACCCAGACCTCGCTCCAGGGGGTCCTTTCACGGAGATTCTGATGGTTGTTCATTTTGAAGGAAAGGGAGAGGGAGGGGGGTCACTTTTACATTAGAAACAGTGAATAGCAGCAGGACAGGAGCTGTATCAACCGAAAAGTGTTTAAAATAAATCACCATTTCTTTCTAACGTCCCAACCTAACCCCACAGCAACCTGGGTAAAAATAGTACCGGGCATGTCAGAAAGACAAAATAATACCTTCTATATCAGCTCCAAGGTATTAAACTTTCTTAGCGCCGGCTGTTCTGTTTTCTTCTGCCTTAGCAGTCTAAGCTGGCAGAGCAGAAGCAGCCCCAGTGTTCAAAGACAGCGTTTCTGTTTTGTCTCCATGACACTGGGCCCAACACTGCCTGCAAAGCTGGTCCAAGAAAACCTTTTCAAAAGAAAAATTAGCATTTATCATTAACTTTCTGGTCCCAGCCTAGGAGGGCAACCAGATAAGGATTTCTCCATATATTCATATATTTAAAGCGTCCCCTTAAGAAGGAATGCTGGCACACATTTATTTCTTCATTTTCGCTCCCCTGAAATATTTTGCAGGCTCTCCCTCTTTGTGCTATTATTCTGGAGGCTGTCTAGAGTTTGGTGGGCCTAGAATTCCATCTCAGAAGACCAGTGCATGATTACAGAGTCATTTGGGTTCCTAAACGCCATCTGCAGTGGGAGCCGGTCCTGGAAGACTGTCCGGTTATCTCTCATCAGCATTTGAGGCATGTGGATAATGAACACTTTGTTGCTGTCAGGATCAGTGCTAATTTAGGGTGTAGGACAAGGTGCCTGGTGGCCTGCATGTCAACATATTATTGGCATGAGAAGCATAGTGTTGTTGGTGTGTATATATTTTATTATTCTTCTTTAAAACTCATTTGCTTTATTGCACAGATTCGTCCAGTACTATCATTGTGAATGGAATGGAGAACCGATTCATTGTCAGTGTTTTCATGGAGTTTATGGTCTACTGAGAGATAAAGTAATAATCACACAGAAAAATTAAATATTCTCAAATAAACCATTAACTTCCCTTTGGTATATATGGAGATGAAGTCATCAAAACCAAATTTTGTTTTATCAATAGAAACAATCTAAGGCATGGCATTATAAATTCCTCTATTTGCCACACAGAGTGCCACATAAATGTTTGTAGATGCCTACTGTGTGTCAGGGATTATGTAAGGTACTGGCTATAAAGTAGCTACATGAACAAACACTGGTGTTTTCCAAGAGATTATCACCTAAGCATTTTATCATTTATTAAAAAAATGAACATTTACTGTGATAGTATCTCTTAATGTTCACAAAACCATCTTACATGTCACCAACCACCTCATTGGAATCCTAAACAATCACTTATGAAAGAAAAAAATTGGAAGCAGAGAGAAATAAAGTAATTTTGTCAAGATTTTCTAAAATTTTAAAATTAAACAGGTAACAACAATATAATCATCCTAACTCAGCTTACTATTTTTACTTTATTGTGCTGTTTGTTATAATTTTGTTGGATTTTATTTTTCTATAGTTTATAATTATGATGAGTAGATAGTTTTTTTTTAAAGCAGGTATTATTGGCAAGTTAGCTTGCAAAAGTAAACACAAGACTTGGATGGAGAGCTTTCTCATTGAAAATCAACGTGGCTTGTTTAATTTAGATGCAGAAAACTTGGCCACACATAAGTAGACAACGGAGAGGGACCATTTTGGTAGTTGTCTTTATCACTGGGGCTAGTCATACTCATGAGCAGAACTGACACGTGGAACTTTCTCATAGGCTGGAAGATCCTGAAACTGTATCAGTAACATTTGCTCTCCACGGCATCAGAATCTATTAAAATTTCCCAACTGCTGTTATTGGTTATTTGCATTGGTTATGATTATATGTATTGGTTATCTGAAAGTACTGATTTGTTTCTGAATACAGATCTTCCAACTGTCAGCACATTTCATTTTACTGAATCATACAATCATTTTCACTACTGTTGTCACTAATATAATCATAAACTTCTTTAACTGTTGGTGTGCTATGAACTCTAGACATCTTATTTTTATTAAATACATTTTAATTATATTATAACACTTAGCCCCTTCCCCATCTTTCCTCCAGCCCCTTCCCTCTAGCACTCCCATATCACCCCTCATTCCTTCTCATTGATGGCCTCTGTGTGTGTGTGTGTGTGTGTGTGTGTGTGTGTGTGTGTAGCTATATAAATGCAACCTGTGAAGTCTGTTTAAGTGGCTTGTATTAGATAACCAGTTAGGAAGCTTATACCTGGGAGGAGGGTAATTTTTCCTCTCTTAACAATCACTAATTGCCTATAGTTCTTTTTCTAGGGGTAGGACCTATGAAAATTCCCCCCTTTCCTCATAGAATGTCTACTGATATTATCACAGTTCAGGTCTTGTTTAGTTCACCATAAAGTTAGGTTTCATGAGTGAAGCTTCCCTTTCATTTCTTGGAAACACACTCAAACAGCTGACTTCTTGGTAATCAGGCTCTTACAAGTTTTCCATTCCATCTTCCTTGATATTGTAGAAGATATGGGGCAGGAATTGTTGTAGGTATATCCATTAAGGCTGAGCTCAACATGATCCATTGATCCATGCATTATATCCCTAGAGGTGCAATAGTGGCATTCACATGTTCGTGGTACTCACAATCTTCTTTGTAGCACTCACATCTTGTCAGTTAGCAGCATCTCTCTAATTGAACAGAAAATATTTCCTTGTACTAAAAAACCAGCAAACTCCCCGAGGCTATTAAGGTTATAGGTCTTAGAAGAGAATCTACTACAACTACTTTAAAGGACTAACAAATTTCCTATCTACATGCTGAAACATATCCTTGTACAAACAGATTACTATGTCTCTTACCATTGAAGCTTTTCTTTCTTGCAAGTGGAGAATGTTATAGAAAACCGAAACAGGTTATAAAATGCACATTTTGTTTACAAACTATACTTTTGCTGTTGGCATTTCCATTACATATCAAATTCAGAGTATTTTATAAAAATCTAAGAGATCTGTTGAACTCACAGTTTTCAGGTTGAAAGTCTAAGATCTGGGTAATTCCTGTTAATTGGCCTTTGGAGAAGTCCTCCTAGCTGTATGCTATCATAATGTCAAAGAAAAATGTAAACAGGCAGCATACAGGAAAGCTGAACGTACCACCTAGGGACTTGTTCTTTTAGATATTAATATATTGCAATCAACAATACCTCATTTCTGATGATTCTTTGAGTATTATGTGAGCATTCCCAAGTAGAACCCCTTGGAAAATTGTGGTAGATGGTCACTTCTCAAATTCCTTACCCCACATCGTCATGGGCCAAGCTTACACTATAGAAAAACAATTGGAAACTATAGTATACAAGCAAAAGACCAATGAAACGAAAAATGCCCCAACAGTGCGGTACGAAACAAAGAGCCTTGTACTATCTATTGCTGGGTTGTGCTCTAGGCTTATCCCAAAGATATCCAGTGAGACTTGATTACAGAAAATTAAGGTTTCAAATGCAAGTGGTGTCAACTGCAGATAGTTTCTTGGTTTGAGATGAGAGCTCTTTTCTCTCTCTCATCTCTGGGATCTTGCCTGCCTTGAATCCGTGCAAACAGCATGGACTTGGATGGGAAGGAGGTGGAAGCAGTTGGGGGAGGGGAAAGAATGCTGAGAATATATTGTATGAAATAAATTTTTCAATAAAAAAATTTAAAAAGAATTCACACAAATTCATTTGGAGAGAGTATGCTTATACAGTTTACTGATTGTGAAGATCTCTGTGCACCATTAGGTAATTTTAAAATGTATACACAGCTGGGGGGGGGGGGCAGTTGGAAGGACATACCAAAATTCCTGACAGTAGATCATGGGGCCAAAACTATTTTCATGATACTACTTAGATGTTAATTATATATTTTTCATTTTGATCCCATTTGTATTACTGAAAGCAATGCAAAAAAAAAAAAGTAGACCATTTGCATGAATCAAGAATTGCACCAAACATTAAAAATGTCTTGATGTATTTTCCTACAAGGCACTCACAGATGATAGCAGCTACAATGACAAAAATATCATTACGCCAGAGAGTTCCTGAAGAAGCTGCAAAAAGTTCCACTGTTATCAAACCTAGACCTGTGACTACATGACTGTTTTACACTCTCTGTGATATCCTGGAAAACAGAGCTTTGTTTTCCCTTGCAGTTCCATAGCTGACTCCAGAGGGGATGCAAAACACCAGCTCTGTTGCTTGCATTAAATGTTGGGTTAGCCAGTTTTTGTTTTGTTTTGTTTTTTTAACATGATTTTTTAATCTAATATCTACCTGATAAGCCACATTACTAAGACTTGAGTAATTAGCACTTATTTTCTTAGAAATAATGAAGTGAGCCCATTACTATATGGAAAACAACTGACAATACTATACAGCCAATGATGAAGCCAAACTCTCAAGTCAAGCTCAGAATTTTGAAAATCCGTGCTATCTGCTACTGTTGGAAAGCTTTATAAAAGTTGAATATTCTTTTAAAGAGATTGTCAATTGTAGAGAGTATGGTTTTGATGGTATGTGACTAAATTCTGCTATCTTTGGACAATCTCCATAATTCAGTGAGTTAATATTGATCAAGTGATAAGTGGACCTTTGCCATAAAATTGTAAATGAAGAAAGAACCATTCCCAGTGCCTCATAGCTTTTAAATGTCAAAGTGCAAAATTTTCTTCATGCACTGTCAGATTCCACATCACCATTCACCTTTAAGAATGTAGTACATATTGAGTTTTGATGCAGTATCAAAGCCGGGCGTGGTGGGGCACACCTTTAATCCCAGCACTCGGGAGGCAGAGGCAGGAGGATTTCTGAGTTCGAGGCGAGCCTGGTCTACAAAGTGAGTTCCAGGACAGCCAGGGCTATACAGAGAAACCCTGTCTCAAAAAAAAAAAAAAAAAAAAAAAAAGCCAAAGACGAATCCTGAAGACACAGTCAGTGATGTTCTCCTCTTCCCAGTTAGACATTGCTAGGAAGCCAGGTTAACCATACATAATAGAAAACAAGGGTGCATGCAGGGGAACATCAACTCTTTTCTGTTGAAGCTAGTCTTTAAAGAGATCTGCTAAACTTGTAGTATGGTGCCAATTCCTGTTACTTGGCGGGGAGGGGGGCTTAAATTAATATATTTCATTAAATTGTTCCATATATGTCAAAATGTCATATTTAACATTTTATTTTTAAATGATAACTAAATATGCAAAACATTTATTATCTTCAATTTTGGTGCCTAAGAAGATTATATAACCATCATAAGCAGATCTTTTGGGGTCTTTAGATTTTCAGAGTGCAACAGGGTCTTGATCCATTGAAACAGATCATGGAAGAGGGACTCAAAATATTTTAATGCACAGGCCACTTGATTTGGGTTTCCAGGCCTTGACAGTCCACTAGCTCCTCCAAGGCACACACAGCTGATAGCTGTTGCCAAATTGCGAGGAAGCTCCCCAGAGTTTGCCCTCTCAGTCTCCTCTGATCTTTACCAGTCTTTACAAGCTGTTCTCTAATTCATTCAAAATAAAAAGGATTTTTAAACATGTGCTGGCCTAATTTTAGATGAAAGTGAAATGTCAATTAAGAAGTCTAATTTAGCTCCAGCCACTAAATTAGCTTTTTCTACCTTGCAAAGCAGCGGCCTGTATTGGGCAGACATGAGGGAGACGGCTGAGCTGACAGTTTAATACCCCAGATTTGCTGACCTGCATTTTCTCATGGCAGGAAAAAGTACTTTTAGCACCAGAATTATCCTTTCCTAATGAAAAAAAAAAATGTGGATTCTTTCTTTCTCTGTCCGTGTCAATTTCTAATGCTCCTTCTTTACAGAATTATGAGTACTCTCCACAAAGCAAGCCATAGTTAGGAAAATAACTGCATTTAAGTCACATTATGCCTTGAACTATGAGGCAGGAAGGCTGGAGAAATAGCTCGAGAGACCTGAATTTGGGTCCCAGCCCTCACACTGGGCAGCTCCAGGGTACGCAACATTATCGTCTAGCCTCCATGGGCACCCTGTTATGTAAACGATGAGTCTCAGCAAACAATTACTTATCATTAATACTTAGCACGAATGAGCAGTGTCTTTATTCTATCCCCAGATATTGCTATGGTATCATTTACAGCACAAAAATAACAAGGATCAATTTCTTGACTGTATTTAGGTTAATTTTTTTTAATTTAAATTAAATTTATTAAAATTTAATTTAATTAAAAAATTATCAGCTTTTTTGTATCACAAAACATAACAGAGTTTAAATAGCCATCAATATTGTTTTGAATAAGTGAATGAATTGGTCTACCTGTCAATGGAAATAGAACTGCTTGTCTATGTAAAGTACAAAGTTACTTAAATATCTCCTTGTTTTTGTACCTATTATTTTAATTGAAGATCATCTAGCTGGGCTTTCATGCTAAGTAAGAAAAGTAAAAAGTAGACTAATCTAACTATGGAAATGCTGACTTACGCTTCATGATCATCTCACTACATGTGAATGTCCAACCACTTCCTTCAAAGTCTATGGAGACACTTAGTGAAAATGAGATAATAAAAGTAATACTGGATTTCCTGGAGTAAAGGTGACCTTTAACCCATACACATAAAACCTTCATAACTTAATTCTCATCACAGAATATTCAGGATACTTGGATTTGAATTCACTTTGATTTTGGGCTCACTCAACTTCACGTTTACTTGTAAAACAATAGAGTTCAGAACTTAGTTTTAAAAGCCTACATAGTGATAATGCTGACAATCCACAACATGCCTTTGTTTTTTATCTTCTGTTTCATCTCACCTTGAAATAGTATAGGAAGTCTGTCTATGTTGTATGTATGCCTGCATGAACAAGGATTACCATATAAAAAATCTGGTTGAATTCATCATTGTGTTTATATTTAGATCCATCAGCTTAGGATCGAGTTTTCTGATAAGCTTGACAGGGTCACTAACCATAATCCTCTTATGCTTCTTCAGGCAATATTTACAAACACAATTGTCCTCCCTCTTGAAGGGTGTGGAATTGTAGCCCCAGAAGCAAAGATCCTGCCATCACTAGCCAACCCTGGCTATGATAACTTTCTCAGAATTTTCTTGATCTATTCCAACTAACTAGCCACTTTCTAGTTAGAGAAGGAGTTCAGGGAATTACTTCTGATTGCTTGAACTCATTTTCCTACATATCTGTGAGTGTTCAAGCCTAAGGTAAGTAGTGAGAGAACAGAAAGCCAGCAATGGCAGTAGGGAAAAATAGGAATGTGTTCGTAATAAAGTCAAGCACCAAGCCCACTGGACATTATTTTCTTTGATCCCTTTAAGGGATAGTACTTCTCCTATGCCTCTCAAAGTATTATTTCATATGTGATTTTAAAGAGTAAGCCCTGCATTATATGTAGACTAGAAAGCAAAATATTAAGAACATTCTAAACTTACACCTGGACTATGAACTCCAAGATGCAGTGATGTTCCACCAACCTGTGACTCTGTCCCGTCCCATAGCCTTCTCCCTTAGCAGACATTCTGTCTCCATCAATAATTTTCTATCCTGTATTTTTATAGCTTTTTCTCCCCACCTTTAAAACATGAATGTTATACATATGTATAAACTCTTAAAACATAAATTCCTTGTTTTTAATCTGAGATACCAGTGATTTAATGGCAAGTTCACTACTATACTTAATACCAGGATTGATTAAAGAGCAAGCAAATACACCAGCTTTAAAACTTTTTATGTCCTAAAATTAAAAAACAAAACAAAGCAACAACAAAAATTAAAACATCTCATTTATACATATAATGTCAATTAGTGGGAAAAGAGAATATGGATTTGAAAGAGAGAAAGGAGGGGTTTATGAGGAGTTTGGACGGAAGAAACACTATAAAGGTTTTAGTTTTCATAAGCTTGCTTGACAAAATTACATGTATTATAGAATTTCAGTTAGTAACTGCATATTTTCAATATCTGATTGCAATTATCTTCACTGAAGACATGTTAATGTCTGATTAAGATACAAAGGCATCATGGATAGACTAAACTTCATTTGGCCATAACCTTTATATTGGTTGTGTTGTTGGATCGTTTTAAACATAAAAATGTTATACTGAACCTATTTCCACAAAGATTTTATCTTTTCTTAAAACAATAAAATAGCAATAGAAATACTGTACTAGAGTCAAGTATGTTAAGTCTCTTGGTATGTTTTACCATGTGATATTTCAGGTTATCAGGATTTGTTCACAAAACCATGAGCAGTCATATAAATTCTCAGTCCATTGAGAGATGATATGCACCCAATGATTTGAACCCAGAATATTTTATTTTATTTTATTTTTTATGGTTTTAGGGCTTTATTGTTGAAAGGCAGGGAGGAAGAGAGAACATAGAAAGAAAGAGAGAGGCTGGCCATGGCCATGTGTAGAGAAGGGGAAAGGGAGGGAAAGGAGAACTTGAGATGAGAGTAAGAAAGGTGAGAGCTTAAATGGAATGAAATAATAGGCTCTTTAAAATTATTTTGTATTGAAGATATGAAGCTATTTTATTTTTATTTTGTGTCTTCTGCTATTACTAACCATAAAGTCATGTTCGAGATGAAAATTGTTCTACAATATTCACTGTTTCTGTTAGTTTTGTTGACATTTTCACTTCACAAAATGTGATTATTGAAATTTTCCTTCTTGAAGGCTGTCATTTTATAAATCACTATGCCTTTATTTTGCACCTTTCTCAAACTCTACAAACACCATTCACATCTGGATATCAAATCAGTATTTTTATTGTTTTTAAATGCTTTACTCCTTGATTCTTTGATAGCAGGTAGTAATATTTAATATTTAGTAGTGCCATGAAAAGGGTCCCATCACTGTTGGGGGCATTGTTATAAGACAAACATTACTTCACCCACATGCTTCTTTAACCTCCTGCAGCAGCAGCAGCAGCAGGCACTACACCCTTATGTTTCAATCAGTCATGATGAAGAAATAAGAGTCTGTCCAGCTGGCACACTGCTGGTAGAGAAGCACCATGCTCATCTCTGAACCAGCACACCATGATGCCTTTATCATGCATGCTCAGTTCTAAGCCATCTTGCTCTATGTCACTGAGTGGTTTAAACTGCAACCTAAAGAACTGTATATTTTAAGAAAATTAAAATCTTCCCTAAGTGAATGAAATACACCAAGAGTGTAAATTAATATGTATTCTAAACTATCTTTGTGGTCCAGCTGCTGGTTACCTGGCCTTCTTCCTTCCCGTATCATGGTTTTACAAAAGATTTACTTATCTTTATTTATGTGTACGAGTGCTTTGCCTGCATGCATGCACACCACATGCATGACTAGCGCAAACGGAGATCAGAGTATGTGATCCCTTGGAAATGCAGTTAGACATAGTTGTGAGCAGTCTATGTATGAGTGCTAGGAACCAATGCTGTGTCCCCTGCAAGAGCAGCAAAGGCTTTTAACCTCTTGACATTTCATTTTAATGGAGTATTTTAACATATTCTTTTATTACATTTGCAATTTATTCTAGCTAATTTTATCTAGTTTTTTCATACATAAGAGAAACAATTCTTCAATTAAAGTACTTGATGGAATTTTAATTGACTATATGATATTTGTAAATCACTTTGGGTAAATTGGCACAAATATTTTCTCCATTTTACATGTTCATATTATAAAATCCTGGTTAATATATGTGTGCCAAATTTATGCCATGTGAAAGTGTATATCTCTGTGTGAATATGTATTTGTGTGTGAGTGTGTGTGTATATATTTGTGTGTGTGTGTGTGAGTGTGAAAGTGTGTTTGTATCTGCATGTGTTCCTTTTTAAATACTTTGATACACGATCAACCCCATTCTTCACCCCATCTCTGAAGTGTTCGAGCCTGTGAAGGAGCCAGTCCAGCAGATCCAAAGCTACAGGGTCTCCATGACTCTGGGCAACAACAGGATATCCTAGAGGAGTTCCTCTGAGGATCTAGTATTCATAGTGTAGCTGAAGCCAGAGGCTTCAAACCAGAACTAATTGCAATGAACATTTGCAAGTGAAGATGTGTAGACAAAAAAGTCTACTGTAACTCAAAACAGTGTCCATGGTGAGATGAGTTTTTGTTTTGTTTTTATTTTACTTTCTAGCTACTTTTTTCATGGTGTAGTTAAGAGAAAGTTGGGTGAAAGACAGGTTGCAAGGAGGAATATTTACAACCAGGTATGAATTTGCTGTACATATTTTGCTGTGCATATTTCTACTACCATGTTTTCTAATATCATATAGTTCTCTTTCTTACTCAAAACATTTAATTGTATGCTTGTCTGAAATCCATTAGCAATCAAGACCCATTTATTTGAGACAAAAAAGATCCATGTGGTACAGCAACACCCAACAAAGTTCTACTTCTTTATAAACAAATAATTAAATTAAAATGAACTTCACAGAAAGGCATAGACTACAAATTCTCCCATAGTGCAATGAGATGGACATTCCTTCTATAGTCCTAGCTGTCATATGAATTTCTCAAATGTAACGACATTCTAATGGTCATGGGATTTTTGGAACAACTATTCTTAGAACACCACAGTGACATTCAGTTACAAAAGAAGAAGAAAAAAATAACATCACATTTATCTTTTTAAAAGTAAATATAACCTTATATTTAGCCACATTTCTGGAAATTTGATATATATGTAAAGTAAACAACATTGAAGGTATAAGCTTTAATATTAAGCTCATATATGTTCTCTACCCTTTTCTATTTCTAGCTTATATGTAGCACCATACAGTGTTGTCTCACCACGGGCTTTCCATTCTTCATTACTGGGTACCTTAAACAAAACTTACTTATTTTATGTCTTTGAAGACAGTCCTCCAGGTTATTAAGAAGGGTACATTTTGTAATCCTTATACTTTTATGCAAATTTTATATTCATTCAGTTTGTAGGACTTACTATTTAATATGCCAATCACCTAAACAAAATCAAAATAAGCCAATGTGGGTATGATATTGGAGAAGATCATAGCTTTAGTCCAAGCCTCAGTTTCTGCATCTGCCCAAAGGAAACATTGTTTCTGTGGCTTCATATGATTGTTAAAGAACAAACGATGAAAATGCATGAAATATATTATAAGGCTCTGCAATGTGGTTTGAGTAGACTTTTCAAGTTGATACATAAAGACTGCAGTCAGATTTTGAAATACAAGCCAATTTATACAAGACCAACTATGAAACATGCATGTAGTACTTTTCTAATTTTCTGAGGGTCGCAAGGCCAAACAACTGGAAATAACTGGTTTTCAAGATTTTATTACTCATTTTCCTGTAGGTTTGCAACAATTAGACATCAGAAAAACTTGACTGCCAAGTTTTAATAACTCTGATAAATATAAATATTTCTTGTGTATATTCTCATATTTAATTTACCACAAGTGTTTATTATTAGATCATATGCTTTTTAAATTTTATCTGTACCTGATACAAGCTGTACTCACTGAAACTAGAGAGAGAACACAGCTAGCTAGAATTGGTAGAGATGAGGCTCTCTACAAAGCACCTCCACTAGTGTCCCCAAAACATAACTTCCTGTCAAAGAAAAATGCATACATCCTCTTTCCACATTTATACTCAATAGATTTCACCTGGTAAATAGGCTTTGTTCAAGTAAAGGAATGACCCTGCTTTAACTGAGAGTCTCTTCTTTCTCAAGCTCATTCCAGTTCTGTTAATCAATGGGTGACAACCACAGTGCCAGGAAATTAATAATATTCAATAAGGGAAAGATGAGGACCCAGTCTGAGTCTGGATGAATTATACCAGTTATTCAATTCTTTTTAACAAGGAAAATCGAAAGATGCCCCATAGCATCCCACTTCCTGCAATATTAAAACTATAAGAATTTGATTATATTGAAGAAATGTTGAATGAAACTGTCTAAAACTAATGTCAAGAAAGGTGATTTTAGCTATACAGTGGGGTAGCATTTTGTTTTTTCTGCAATAAAGCCATCAGATCAATAAAAAATTATGTAGCAGATTATTATTACAGTGTGCTCACTATAGCTCTGATCGTAAATAATACAGCAGTTATTCTGGTTATATTAATTATAATTAGAATGCAGATAATGCAGACGGTCTTTTATTGCTAGAGCCAAATCAATTTTCCAGTGTTATTCAATGCAAGGTCACACAAAGTTGTGGGAGCTTTCAGACTTCTTATGAAATGGCCTTCCTGCCTCTGAGAGAGGGGGTTTGCCTCAGCTGTGCAAGGCACATTGACTGGAAGAGCATTGAAATAATTACAGCCATGAACCCTTGTCTGTGATGGCAGAATTTCATTTTATAAAGTAAGCATAGCCATAACCCAGCCTCCTTTATGGTAGGAAGCCTCATAAATCTCTCAGAGGAGACCAAGTCTTGTATTTAGCGGTAAAGAGAAAATCAAAATAGATTCATTTGCATTGTTCATCTCTCCTCATTGCCTCTCCTTTCCGAACCCTGACATCATATTTTTAAAAGGTCTGCCATATGTAATCATCTAATAACGATGGAGGGAAAGCCATAGAAGAGCAAGCAAACCAGCCGTCGGTGTCTGGTATTGGTGGCAAGGGTGGAGACTGACCTTATAGACTGTCCTTTGAGATTCTGTGAGGCTACTCTTTATTAATTAATTAATTAATTTATTTATTTATTTATTTATTTATTTAAAAGAAGCAAGGAAAGTAGGTGGGAATAAAATTTAAACAGAATTGCAATATGGGCTCCTTGACAAGGGGAAGTGAGAGATGCAGTTGCTAAGGCCACTGGCGCCAGATGTTGGTTAAGAATAAGCCTTGATATTCAAGTATCAGGAAAGAGCAGAATGCAAACTCCTGACTTGTACTGAGCAAGCTGAATGAAGATATACTTAAGTGTATGGATTCCAAATATGTTCCACCAGATAAGACTCTCAACATGGTGGCTCCAAAGGTGAAGCAAGACCATGAGGCACAGTGAGAAGAGTAACTCAGAAAGAAGTGTAAGGGGAGCAAGTCTACCTCTTTGAAAATGATGCTGAAAAATTCATGATCAGTCTAAAGAAATGGCTGTCTCCAATATTCTATCAGTGGAGCAATATCTGTGAGACTTATGTGTCAAACTATCAGGGCCTAGCTTCTGCTGAGGAAGACATGTTTGTGTGCTGGGACTGTTGCAGCTGGATACCTAAGCTTTGGGGGATTTCTTCTGAGACTATAGATGATTCGGACATAGTATGAAGTGACATCAGTGACTGTGGACAAATAAAGTTATTCTGAAAACCAAAATCAAGAACCTATAGCCATAAGGGAAATACGTCAGATTTCAATTCAGAAAAGTGATTATGTAACATTTTAATACAAAGCAGTTATTGTTAGATCTCTGTAATTTTATTTTTCTTCACACACACACAAGACTCACAGGTTAAGTCAAGTATGAGCAAAAAATATTGTACTCTTAATCCTTTTCTATCATACCATATTTATTTGGTGGGAGTGAGGACAACACTGAGAGTCAAACCTTGGGCTTTATTCTATCAATGATTCATGTCCTCAGCCTTAAACATTTTAGTGAAAATGTATTTCTTTTATGTTATGAAACCATGTCTGTCCCTCATCAACTGCTCATTTCTTTAAGATCAGTTAATAAATGGGTAATTCTTGCTACAGTTGACAAATAGGGCCTAGGTGGGTGATTCTGAGGTAGATACTTCTATCTCTATAAGTAAATAGAGACCCAAGAAAGCTAAGTAAGTGGCTGATGGCTTCCAATAAATTGAGTGGTGGCAAGTTTTGAATGTGGCCATGCCCTTCCAGGGTATAATCTCCAAGACAACCTATTTCTGCCAGATCCAGTCTTCATATACGAACAATTTGACTCAACATGCCAATCTCTCAGGTTTGTTTCCAATCCTTAGAACATTATAAATTGTCCTAATCTTTTTATTAAATGTTAAGTGTGGGGGTTTTGTTTTATAAAGTAATAGTCTATCACAAAGGTACGTTGGTTCTGAGCAAAGGCATGAATTTCTGTAATAACTTCCAGTGCTTTGAATAATACAAGTGGATATGTACAAAATATATTACATGTATATACAATATATACACTATATATATGATAAGAAATAGAAGTGTAAATGTGACCTTGTCAGTTGAGTTAACTTGCAGTAGGCTCCTCCATAAAGTGATGCGTACAGCAACATCATTTTACTGCTGAAACCTGGGATGCTTTCCAAATTTTAACTTACAAAGTAATTGTACTTCCAAATGAGAAAAAATGTCTTTTGAGGTACTTTCTTTTTGTTGAATACCATAATAAATGGCTCTGTAATATCCTATGCAAATAGCGGATGCTGTAATTTGGAGCTGCTCACAAAAAGATTTTGTAAATTGAGCATTTTAGGAAACTTTTGTTTAAGTATTTACTCGGCAGTTAGTGTGATCCACTATGCCTGGATTGCTTACCCTCAGTATGTATGTATGTATGTATGTATATATATATATATATATATATATATATATATATATATATATATATCACTTTTCCTCCCTCTCATATTCCTCATATTCTGTCCTAACTCCCATGTAATTTCCATGTAAAAGGTCCAAAAATTTGGTGTAGAATTAATTCTAAGTTGGAAGAAAGAAATTGTATTTTTCAAGTAGAGCATTGTTAGCCTCCTGTTTGGTTCCTTCTTTTAGCCCTCTCTTTGCTTTTCTATATTTAATCACAGAGTCTGCTTGGCCGTAGAATCTATCTAGTGTCTGCTAGTTATGTGTAATAGCTCCTCTAGCAAAATCACTATTAAATCGTGCCTCTTTCTACCCTTTGTCAGTTGCTCATGTCAGTAACAGGGAATTAGCTTTAAAACATAATCTGATTGAGAACATTACATTGGCCAGTCTTACCCGTCTCCATCCTGCATTACTTTCATTGTCTCTGATTTAGAAATGGCCTTTCTGCCTCCTGGTTTCAACACAGAGCAAAAAGGACCATCTGGACCCACATATGAGGAAATCAGACATCTCTTGTTTAAAGCATGCCCAAAAGGGCAGTTTCTTGTCAGATAAGCTGCTGTGCACTAAGTCTGATAACTAACAGAATTAGAATATGGAAATTTAAATGACAAAGTACCCATTCTTATCCCCCAATTTAACCTTTTATCCTACTGGTAAGTAGCCTGTGATTTCCACTCACATGAATTTGTGCTAGATGTGCCCCCCTGATCATGACTGTGGCTCAAAAACAAGTGTGGTGGTGTGTCATTGACTGGGACAAAATTATGCAATACACATTATTGTATGGTGGCAGAATTGTATTTCTCTTTAATTTCTAGACATGTGCGGTAAAGTTATAACAATGGGAGATTATGAAGAACAAGTGGAGAGTTCAAATCGCAGCACCATTGCTTGCTAGGCCACATGATCTTTAGCCCATTAATTATTCCTTTCAACCCCTAACATTCTTACTTAGAAAGTGGGGATATCTTTCTACTCTCATTGTCACAAGCACACCACCAGCAGGGGTATGTTGATATTCTTCAGGCAATGTCATCTGGAAAGATATTGTACTTAAATTTCAATTGTTAGCATCACTTAAGAATCAGATGTTATAGTTCTTTTAAGGAAGATTTTTTTTCAGATTCATTTCTATTTATACATGGCAGCAAAGGCTCATGAAGTAGCCCTTTCTCATTTAGACAGAGGTATGCTGATGTGCACATTGATATGCCCTACCTGGCACTTGTAGGCACTGGAGTTGATGCCCATGTTGTTTATTAAAAAAAAAAAAAGCACTTTAAAATTTAGTTTCACGGGTTCACATTTTGAACCAGCTTTCATATTTCAAGGAAATCATGTAACTTTGAGACTGAGGATTACTTGGTGGTAGTAGTTGTGGTTTTGCCATACTAACTATTCATAATAATAGTTATGCATCACAATTTTCTTATGATTACATTATCTGTATAAGGACTTTTTTACAGAGTAAATGTATCATATGCGTAATAATAATAACTGCCCTCCTCTCCCTCCTGAGTGCTGGGATTCAATGTATGCCACAATGCCTGGTCTCCATCACCATTGATTCAGCTTTCTTCTAAAGGTCTTCCATTTTCTTTTGCAAAAAACTTTGATCCATAAATCAGTCTCAAATAGTATATTCGAATAGTCCAGATAGGATGGACTAAAAATATCTAAAACAGAGCCTTGCCTCCCTTAGTGAGTCACCCAAGAAAAAGAGTTTTCTGATGCTCATGCAGATCTGTTTCCACGTAAAATTTTGTTTTACACATGAACAGTGAATGTCACAATTCAAATAGCCATGTGATATAAAAAATTATAAAAACTGTGGAGAAATTATCTAATGAATAGTTAACTAAAGGACTCTTCCTTACAGCATCTGCCTATCTACACATTATGTAAATTGTGATCTGAGCATACAGACATCCACCAGCACATCTGAAACATTACAGGGAATTCTACCTCTGACAAACACAACACACACACACACACACACACACACACACACACACACACACCACAGCAGAGTAGGAGAAAGAAGGGGTTTCTGGTCCTTACACTGAAAAATCTTTTAACAAAAACATCTTTTTAAATTTTTTTTTTCTTTCTTGACTTAGAATATCCTTCCTGTCTAGCCAAAGCTTCCTCTCGCTCCTGTTGCTTCTTGTTCAGCATCTCTATAGGGACCATATGAGTAAACATTGAATCAACCTTCATCAAGACATTGAATTAGGAGTTTTCTCTCGACATTCTGGGATAATTTGTATCTACCTTTATTAATTGTATCCAATAAATTTAGTCAACCATAGACTGTTCTCTTGTCATGGCCAAAGACTGCATGTTCTTCTTAGCCCAGATATTTAACAGATTCCAGTATCATATCTGTGAGATGTTGAAAGGTTGAGTTAATGAATGAGTCATCCTTTCTAGCTGACTATGGCACAGAACAGGAAACACCAAGAGGACACAATGATAAAACTGAAAGAATATTCATAACACACCACATAGACTATATTGATGGAAATATAATTACTATTCCCTTTCTACTTAAAGGATCTTGCAGATGCATAGGCAGAGATGTATTGATTCATGTGTATTGGCCAGGTTCAGTAATAACTAAGTGACTCTAGTTAATAGAAACCACTTTAGTTAGTTATTAAGGGTAGCATGTTTTCCTACTCTCATTTTCTCATTTGACTTGAGAAAACAACGTGAGATGACTATTTTGTAGATTTAATTTTGCCATGAAAAGACAGTCATGTACATTTTTAAAGGAAAATGAATAATTTGTTTTCCATCGGTATAATTTTCACCTTGAGAGACTTGGTGTTACGGGGTTGACTGATTTTGCAAGCACTGTCACTGTATTGTACAACCTGGGAGAAGGGGGAGTGGTGGCTAGGAGCCAAAAGAAAGCACCGCAATTTGGTTGAAATTAATAGGCAGCTGTGTTAGGCCATCTCAAAGTTCACAGTTCATTATGCTGAAATTTTAGGATATTTGAAAGCAAAGCTTACTTCTAAATGAAATGGGGTCAGTTGAGCTCTTAATATGATGAAATAAATATATTTAAAATCTAAATCAGAAGGTTGCCATGGTAAGTATCATTACTTCTTCGATCGTTTCTCTTTTGTTTGGTTGGTTTTGGTTTTTGAGACAGGATCACACACCCAGTCTAGCCTGAGAATTCATGACCATCTTCCAGCTAGGTTCCCAGTGCAAAGATTTCAGGTATGAGTCACTGAGCCTGGTGCTAACTATGAATTTGTAGAGTGGGTTTTTCATCTGTAAACTGGATTAAAATAATTGATTTAACAGACAGAGTAGAAAATCCTGCTCCTTACTTCCAATAGTTAATGACAAATTTTCATCTTAGTTTAGAAATCAAAAGCTTTTTTTTTAATTCTTTTTTTATTAGGTATTTTCTTCATTTACATTTCCAATGCTATCCCAAAAGTCCCCCATGCCTTCCCCCTCCCTCCCACCCCCCACTCCCACTTCAGCTGCACCAGCATAGAAACACAACCACTGCAGCCATAAAGACAGATTCGTGGTTCCTTATCAATAAAGCCAATATTTAAAAGGTTATGTAGTCACAAAAATTAATTCATTTCTTAATAATACCTTTGTCATTTATATCTTGCTATGAAATTTGTACAAATACAGACCTTAGCATTTATCTACTTTTTTTAGCTGATTTTCTGAATAGTTAATACTATATTTTAAAAACTAGAATGAAAAAATATAAATTGAATTGACTTCAAATCAACAGCCATCACTTTTCAAAAAAGCCCCCTGTGATAGTGCAATGTTCTATTATGTGCTCTCCAAAGTGTCAGTCACAAGCTGTACATGAGTATTTTGACACTGACAATATTCTTCATGAGATTAAAAAAGTGGGTCTTAAATTATAACTAAAAATTGTGGTCAATGCCTAGCATATTATCTCTGAAATCTTGGAAGTGAGGACATTAATTTAATGAAATAGAAAACACAAGAGATAAATTCATTGCAGGAAACCAGAGCTAGAT
The DNA here is from genome assembly GCF_000001635.26 of Mus musculus. NCBI lineage: Eukaryota > Metazoa > Chordata > Mammalia > Rodentia > Muridae > Mus > Mus musculus. The sequence continues at coordinate 40,997,709 of NC_000081.6, forward strand.
TTTGGATAATGTGCTATACTCATAACCCCCTTTGAGTCTTTGTATGTTTGTATTTTGAAGAGACTATGCTTCACCTGTTTTTAAATGTTTCGGTTATAAAAGGTTTCCTATTAGAGAAATACAACTATTTTTATCACAAATAGTATTTTGTGACAGTTTTGTGAGGACCATTAATTTTGTTTTACCAACAATTGCCTGGCATGCATATATAGTATTTATGATATCTATGCTCTGGCACTCCTACAGGTAATATTTCTTTGTTTCTTTTTTCTTTTTTTTCTCTTAAGTCTTACTCCAGGGAGAAGAACTGGTTGGAACCATTGGGCTCCACTTTGGAGTACCTTTTGTATACTGAACCTCAAGATATTTGAACTGTGCCTTTATTATCACAAGAATACCAACCACTTGCTGTACTCAGTAGATTCATTCAATAATAATTAAATCCCAGTACTGCATAAAAGCTTTCTGAAGTAGGGAGATTGCTCTCTTTGTAAAGTGCTTGCTCCTCAAACATGACTTTGGATATCTAGAACCCACCTAAAATCTTGCCATGTTGGTATGTGACTGCAGTACACGTGCTGGGCGTGAGGGAAGCTGGGAATCCCTGAGTTGCTCAATCTGTGAGCTCCAGATTCAGTGAAAGAACTAGTCTCAAAATATAATATAAAGAGTAACAAAGAAAGGCACCCAACATCAAGTTTTGGCCTCCCCATATAATTGTGCAACCATATACACACATACACATAACTAAAAACACCTATAGACACCTACAAACACACACATATGTATGCATACACTGCACAAAAACAAATTTGGACTCCGTGAGATAATTATTAAAATAATGACAAAAATTCCAATACTTTTAGGTATAGCTTCCTTGACTACATAATCTGCATTGGCAAATTTTATATCAACTTGACAAAAGCTAGTATCAGAGAAGAGAGCCTGAGTTGAGAAGATGCCTCTACAAATTGGGCTACATTTCTTGATTTGAGGTTGGTGTGGGAGGGCTCAGTCCATTGTGGGTGGTGCCATCCATAGGCTGGTAACCCTGGGTTCTCATAGAAAGCCTTGGAGAATAGGCCATTGAGCAGCATACCTCCTTGACCTCTGCATCAACTCTGGTGTCTAGGTTCCTGCCCTGTTTGAGTTCCTGATCTCACTGCTTTAAATGATGAACAGTTATATGGAAGTGTGAATGAAATAAACCCTTTCATTCCAAAGTTACTTTTGGTCACAATGTTTCATCACAGAAATGGTAACCCTAAGATATTATCTTTCAAGTATAAAATAATGTTAAAATGTGTATTTGGACCGGGTCCAGTGGGAAATTTACAGCCATAATCATCTCAAGATTAAATGCCTAAAGCTTTATTCTGAAGTGGCCAAAGCACTTCACACAGCTTACATCATCTGTTCTAACAAAATTAATATTATAAGATAGAGAAGAGTGATGTGTAATTAATGATTTGATGTGTCTGGTTTTCAGCGCTTTGAGAAAAAAAAAAAAGCCCACATTGCATCAAAACCTCTGCTTTTGGGTCAACCTGATAGCAAGGATGACCAAGCAGTCATTTTACAGTCCAAGGCCACAGGTTCTTGACACCTTTGTACACTACGATCTCCTCTCCATTATCTGGAATTAATGCAGGGTTCCCCACAGTTTCCATGCGGAGATCATCCAGCAGTTTTCAAAAACCATGGTTGTGAAGACTTTACGTTTTGGGATTTCAACGATAATCGTACATGGCTGCCCTCTGAAGTTCATGGCAGGGTGTAAGATATGAGAACAGTACTTCAGCTCTTCCAAATCAAGGAACATGTTTTTCTCTGTTCGTGTTTATGTCTATCAGCCAGATTGTGTCCTAGAATACACTTACATGTGTGGTATTGTGTAGTAAGCTGCTTTCCAGACAAATAACTTTTGACTTCCTAAACATTTCCATTTAGCATAAAATAGAATGGAAAAAAATGCTTCAATCAAACTTATAGAATAGATTCAGCGTGCTGTTTCTCCCTTCGTCAAGCAAAGGTTAATCTAAAGCTCAATCTGCCCTTGAAAGTCACGTATTGAAAGTTTGAGTTGAGACCATCCCAGATTCGGAAAGGACTTCTTGGAGGAAGGTTAACCCTTCCTCCAAGTGAAGTGAACATTTCACTGACTATGTCTTAGTGGTCTTCTGCTGTGTTTGCACACTGCACTTGTGGGGACTCCTGTTACAGCACCTAGTTTATGATAACTATGATACCACTTTTTCACTAGTAAAATGAAAATGTAAGAGGGTCTAACAGTCTTTGCAGAAGCATAATTTCAGGCAAACCTGTATTAAATATTTAAGCTCAGAAACTACTAAAAAGGCCCAGATAAGCCCAGAAGCCAAGAGATTCCATGTGGAGTTTAAATGGACTAGAAATGTATGAGTAGGTTACAATCATGAATGCAAGATCCAGAATAGCACATACATTGTCCTAGCATAATTATGTCTACAACTGATACACCCAATATCTTACTCACTTAAACATTTACAATTAGATTTCATAGGCCAAAGGTATAAATGCATGTAGAAATGAGAATATCAAAATCTAAGTCAGAGAAGAGGGTGAGTAGAATCCAACTGCAATTCTAGGACAGGGAAAAAAAAAAACCTAGAACACAGTCTCTGCCTCATGATAAGTCAGAAGTTGGTGGAAATGCAGCTTCACATAGGTTGTGTCATGGGGATTCATCAGCGAGCATGATCATAAAATGGACACATTATGGAGATGGAGAAAAAAGATTAAAAGGAGGATAGATGATGTATTGAATGTTAATTTTTAATTTGTAGGGGCTAGAGAAGGCTAAAAAGAAAATAAAACTAAGTGAATTAACACTGCCTAAAAGGGTGAAGTGAATCCAAGTTACTGCTTCAATTTTATCAGGTGAAAAGAAGGATGAGGGAGAAAGTGGGCCCATAAATAACCTGAAAGGGTGGATGGAATCAATAATGCTTAAATGCTTGAACTTCTCAACTTTAAAAATGTTTTAACTATAATAATGAACGTTATAGAAAATTATGAACTTATGAAGAGCCTATAAATATGGCTAATGATAAAATTCAATAGATTAATAGGAACTTTGGGTCGATGGTGGATAAGTTGATAAGCTGTGAAGATAAGTGTAACAAAGATTAAAGAAATATTTATTAATAAATTTTATAGTTTTGAATTAGTATTATTTTCTACACTCGGATCATCGTGAATAAACGACACTGTTTTCATTGTATATCAGGCACAAAGACAAATTAATCTCAGAAATATTTTCTTAAGGCAGGAATATCACTTTTTTCTTTTTTATTAGATATTTTCTTCATTTACATTTCAAATGCTATCTCCAAAGCCCCCTATATCTTCCCCTTGCCCTGCTCCCCCAACCCACCCACTACCACTTCCTAAGGCAGGAACAAGTTGATGTGTGGGACACGTTTGTTTGGGGATATGTTTGTCCTGTGGAGATGGCTCACTCAATAAAGTGCTAGCCACGCTCATTTGAAGACCTGAGTTTGGATCGCTACCACCTATATAAATGCTAGGTAGGTGTGGCAGTTTATATATAGTCACAGGTCTCTGGATGTACAGAGATGTAGTGTGGATGTAGTGTGGGTGTCTCTGAGCAAACTATGATATCGGAGTTGCTAAACTGTCATTTCAAGTGACAGTTCCTGTCTCAATAAATAAGGTGGGAAGCATACGGAGGAAGATATCTGACATCAACTTGCAGTCTTCACACATGTACTTATGCCCCCATCAAGACATATAAAGATGTATCTATTTTTTTAAAGTCATTTCTCAGTGTTCAAGTCACTTGCTGGAGAGGTGGCTATTCCCCCTCTCCAACTCTCACTTAACATTGACTTTTACCTTGGTTCCTATGTGCTCTACTTTTGCTTATATAATACTTATTCTCTCCTCCCTTCTTCTCTCTCATCCTCCTCTTACACTTTCTCCCTGTCCCAGTCGTTTTTTCTCTCTGCTCTTACTTCATATATCATTCAGGGAAATTATACCTTCCTCTGAATACCTTCTCTAATGATATCCAATTATTCCTGAACCTCCTGGGATGCAGTACAGCTATACACTTCTCACAGCCTGCGTTACAAGAGCAGTACACACAGAGATGGTGATATAGTTTTTCAAAGTTGTAAAGAACCCTTCACGTCAGTACATTTTCATCTCAAATATGAACATACTTTTCTCCTGCAATTTCTTTGGAGGCACATTATTACAATACGCCGATGGTCTTAAAGACTTCATCAGCCACAAAAGATGCCATATTCACAGAAACATTTCTGCTGACATCTGAACAAACCAGATTGAATTCATTTTTTTTTTGGTTCATAAAATAACTAGATGGTTATGATTTGGTTATTTAGATGCTTGTGAAAGTAATCACAGCTCTGACATTTTCTGTGTAAGGAAGTTAAAAGCTGCTGAATCAGAAGGATGAAGAAGTTGGCATTGTTCATACTGATGGTGCGATGGGGTAACACAGTTGTCACTCCATTAGTAATGGTAGGGGGTGACGTGGTAAGGGTGATGACTACGAATTGGGGGGGTTGGATGCAATTTGCATGGATTAATGGACTGTTAATCTGGAAGGTATGAAATGAAGATAAAGAATATAGTAGATGGCCATCTTACCAGTTTCTCATTTTGAGGTCAATTTAAAATTTGCCAGCAAGAATAATTAAAGCTTTTAGTTACCTCTGTGTGTTACATGCCATTACATAAAAGAACTTGGGCTGTCTCAAGTGCATCGAAAGAACACATAACATAGACCTTAACTAGGATACTAAAGGAGGTTTATATCTTCACCCTGATATTCTTAAGCAATTTTAACCAAGTAAGACAGCCACCTCTTCATGGTATGGTTTCTTCATGTGAATAGTAAGGTGAATGTTAAAAATAACTCAGTTCCACAACTTTTTTATGTTCATGCTCAACTAGAGTACTGTGACAAAATTGTATATCTGTGTAATCCTTAAAGTAAGCCAGTGTTAACCATTATCCCTATTTAACGGGTAAAGAAACAGGTTCAATCACGGTGGCCATCAGGAGTCAAATGTCTACACTAAAAAAAAAAATCTACCATATGCTATATTGATTCTAACATAATGAAAACATGGGATAGTGATCATGGACTTCAGTACCCAGGGTCTCTGCTCAGTGGAGTCCATGAGCCTGTCCATTTTTTGATCCAACAGATATTACTCTGTGGACTCAGGATTATCACAAAGAAATATCATTTATCTTGGACATACCTTGGAGTGAGAAGCTTCATTATCCCCAGGGATAAATATCTTTTATTTATATGAAGAGTTTCCAGGGTCACATCAGTTACTAAACTACAGAAATCTCAAAGAATGGCTCTCTATTCAGGTATTATTAATTTGTTTATACTCCTTCTAAAACTTTTGGCTAGTAGCTTTTTACCACAAGCAATATTACACAGTGACATCATTTATATTCCTACTTTTATTGAGTTATCACATTAAGCTGAAGTTGATTGCACACACAGATGATAAAAAAAGTTCTAATTAATCTTTTGCATGTAGGTAATTTTTCTGAAGTCATCATACTTATAGAAACTAGTATTAGACCCCAGTCTATCTGATCCTGAAGCTCTTGCAAGAAATTCATGTTGCTTTCTCTTGCTCACTAAACCTTGGTGTATTACAATATTAGCTTCCCATTGAAACTATTCCCATTTTCCTTAATTCCGTGGTACTGATTCAAGGGCCCTTTCTCCACCCGTGTGTGTGTGTGTGTGTGTGTGTGTGTGTGTGTGTGTGTGTGTGTGTTTCCCTCTCTCTCCCTTCCTCCTCCCCCCTCTTCTGTTTTTCACAAGGCAGCTCAATTACTCTGGTTATTTATCTACACTTATTTAATTTGTTGGTGATCCACTCCTTGCCTGCAGTTTTCAAATAATTTGAAGTTTTATCAGAAACTTTGTTTCCTTTTCTATCATACTCTTCATACAGAGAGATAAACTTACTAAGAATAGAAATTACAGTTCACTATTATCTCATCAGTGCCAAGAGTAGGTCCTGGAGCATAGGTGATTGACACAAAGGAACCAACTGAGAAATGATGCTCTCTTACATAACTTCTCTCACATATGTCTTGTAAAATTCTGTGAAGGATATAAAGTAAGTGTTTACTAGGGAAAACTACTAAAATGTCTAAGCATCATCACTAAACAGCCTTTGGGAAAACATTTGAGCAAGCCCCTAATTTTTACTCACTTAAAAGCATATTCATAAAATAACAGCTACGAATAAGCCCTGCTGTTTTAAGGTGAGTAGAGAGCTCAAGAAATGAATTGAGAACCTTAGTTTGCATTTTTTAAATTGTGTTTTACGTATTTTGTACAAAATCTTTGTACATGGCTTATAAGTTGATTAAGACCTTGAAAGTTATTTAAATTTTATACTGCTAATGACAGTGGTCTCAAAAGTCAGGTGACATTATAGCAATAAAAATAAATTATTAAAAGGTTTATTTTTATCCATTTTTAATTATTTTCCAAATTTTCTCTATCTGTACATTAATAACAATGCCTTCTTCATAATATCATTTTGTTGTTATGTAGAACACATATAATTTGCAAATTTATATTATATATTGAAGTGTTTGCCCCAAATTTTATCTGTGAATTGCCTCTACAGAAAAATGTAAAAAGTATATTATCTGTTTATTGTATTATGTTATCTGATACTTCCAAGAAGATGTGTAAGGATGCACTTCATTGTAGTAGATGCTAACTGCCATAGGAAGATGCAGAACACCCTTTGTTGTAATACAAAATGATGGGAGAAAAGCATCCTCCAGCAGACAGCTGAAGGTTTAGCTTGGCATTTATCTGTGAAGTATAGCTGTGAGTTTCCAAAGTCCACTCAGGAAGATGTTCTTCTGGATTGTATTGTAACCAGACAGAATGACAGGGTACAAAACACTTGTGTTCAACGGCATGCTCTCCTGAGTTGAGGAGACATTCTGTGGGCAAGGCCATCAGGAACAGTGAGAAGACAGTTCTGAGAAGAGTGGAATGTTCTTTGAATACTAGAGAGAGGTTTTTGTCATTTAACAGAAAACTAGAACACATCCTTCCTGCACATAGCAAAGATGTTCTCAAAGTAATGTTTCAGGGAAGTGTCTGCAGTATGCTTCTCTGGTTTGGAAGTAGAAAGTAGGCATGTGCCAGGAGAGCACAGCAGCTGCCACAGTGCATGTCAGGAGACCAGCTGGAAATGTATTAGCACAATACCCTCCAGAGGAGGAATAAAATCATAAGAGCAGGTATTAGTGGGGGAAAGTTCATGGTTATTTTTCTGTTATAATAGTGCACATTGGGTGCCCATTTGAGGAGCAGAGAAAAGGGAGAGCATGATTCATACCTCTGCCATGAGTACCAGGGAGTGATTACGTCATTGGATGAGGAGCAAAGGTTCATGACTGGCAGCTTTGCTTTAATGCAGCTGTAAGATCAAGCATTAGGTGCACTGATGCAGGTCAGTCACAAGGTTCTTGGAGACTCTATGATGTTCAGAATGTTAACAGAGCCTTGCTTCTATCACTAAGCACTTGTAACAAAATTCATTTTCTTGTATTTGCAAGTGATATTGTGAATTTTTATTTTCCTTGGAGACATCCAAGAGTATCAGGATTTCTTCCCATGGATCCAATGCAACTTACATCTGAAATAGGTCAGAAGAGTTAGAGCAGATAAATTATTAATGGCACCATTTGTCTGAGGGCTGGTTCATATATATATATATAATTGCTTTAATTATGCTATATGTCCAGAAATTAAAAAGGTGTTTTAGAAAATGATAGCCAATGTACTGAGACCCAAAAGACAGTCATATATAAACACATTCTAATCAATAGGTCTTATACAGTTGAATAAAAAATGTTGGCCATATATCATCCATCTTGAGCTTGCCTTGAGATTTGCTTGGTACTGCTAAGTCATACCACTGCACACCTCTTAACTACCTGCAAATTTATCGTACAAATTAAAATATTTCCTTTTTTTTTTCAGTAATTCCAGTAGAGCCTTCTGCTTTCTTGGAATTCTAAAAATCCCAAGGAGTGGAACGTGGTTGCGCATGCTGTAATCCCAGTAGTTTGGATGCTGAAGCTAGGGGATTATAATGAATTTGATGCCAGTGTAGATTATATATTGAGTACTAAGCTAAAGTGGTCTAGAGAGCTAGAAAAATAATACAATGAAATAAAAATAGTATATAAGGAATAGCCTCAAAGCATAATGATTTTCTTCACTTATTAATAAATCTGGCTGATTAATCCTGAACATAAAAAATTTGAGTGAGTTATTTAACTTCTCAGACTCATGTCTCTCTTCTATAATGCAAAAAATGATGATGATTATGATAGTAATAATAATAATTCCCCTATTATTTTGATTTAAAATCACATAAGCTATTTGGGTATGCCATTGCCACAATAATAGTTTGCAAGCAATAAATATATGCTTAGAGTTAACCAGAGGATTTCTGAGCTCTGATCAAAATTACCCAACATCTTTAAGACTCTCCTCCACTAATTCCAGTAAACTAATAAAACTAGTTTTACTAAATATTGTGGTTGAATTTCCTAACCCCAAATAAGTCATCAAATATAAAATTTTAGTTTAGAAATTACAGCTATTAAAATATTTTCATATTTTACCAAGCAGTTTAAAGATATCTTTATTGGCATTCTACTATTCTAAAAGAATGTCTTTTTGTTGTTGATAGTGGTGTTGTTAAGAATCAGGAAAATCCATGTTCCCTCACGGATTGCTTATCATTGTTTTTTTTTTTTTAATTGAAAATAGACTCCTCCCAGCTTTTCTGCACCCTTTTTCTACCCAGATCCTATCCCCTCCATTTCCTCTTCCAAAAAAGACCAGGTCCCCAAGAGTCAGCAGAGATGGAGGACACCAGGAGAACATGGCCCATCAAATCAACTAAGCAGGGCTCACACAAGGTCACAGAGACTGAAGCCTCTAAATCAGTGTTTGCATGGTTCTGCAACAGGACCTTTACACCTTTGCATTTTATTGCTTTTTAAGCTAACATTTTGGTTTGTTTCCATTTTTTATTTTGGGGGATTTTTGAAACAAAATGAAAGCTTTTTATTGTATTATAGCATAAATAACATAGTATTTATAAACTGAAATAGGAGCTTTGAGAAATTTTAAATATTTATAAAGTATTTGTTATATAATATGTAAATAGATCACCCAAGTAGACGTATTTACTAAATTTCAAGAATCAAATATTCTTTTTATTTGCTAATTTATTTATTTACTTTACATCCAGATCTCGACTTCCATTCCCTCTTTTCCTCCCAGTCCTCCCCTCTCGCCCTACATCCTAATCCTCCAGTCGTCCCTTTCTCCTCAGAAAAGGGGATGGATATCAACAACCCTTGCAATATCAAGTTGTAGTAGGACTAGAAGTATCTTCTATTGTGACTAGACAAGGCAGGCCATTTAGGCAAAAGGGATCCAAAGGTGGGCAACAGGGTCAGCCAGCACCTATTCCTGCTGTTAGAAGTCCCACTTGAAGCCCTAGCTGCACAACTGTTACATTTGTGCAGAGGTCTCATTCATCCCACACATGTTCTCTGGCGGTTCAGTCTCTGGGCCCTTATGGGCCCTGATTAGTTGATTCTGTATGTTCTCTTGTGGTGTCCTGGACCTCTCTGGCTCCTTCAAGCTTTACTCTCCACTTTCACTGGATTCCCCAAGCCCTGACCAATGTTTGGCTGTGGGTCTCTGCATCTGTTTCCATCAGTTGCTGGATGAAGCCTCTCAGATGAGAGTTATGCTAGGCTTTTGCCTGCAAGTATAGCAGAGTATCATTAACAGTGTCAGAAGTGGGCTCCCTCTCATGGTATGTGGGTCAAGCTGAGCCAACTGTTAGTTGACCATTGCCTCAACTTCTGCTCTTTCCTTATCCCTGCATTCCTTGTAGGTAGGAGAAATTGTAGGCTAAAGGTTTTGGGGCTGGGATCCTGTCTTAGTCAGGGTTTCTATTCCTGCACAAACAATATGACCAAGAAACAAGTTGGGGAGGAAAGGGTTTATTCGGCTTACACTTCCATACTGCTGTTTATCACCAAAGAAGTCAGGACTGGAACTCAAACAGGTCAGGAAGCAGGAGCTGATACAGCGGCCATGGAGCAATGTTCTTTACTGGCTTGCTTCCCCTGACTTGCACAGCCTGCTCTCTTATAGAACCCAAGACTATCAGCTCAGAGATGGCACCACCCACAAGGGGCCTTTCCTCCTTGATCACTAATTGAGAAAATGCCTTAGAGTTGTATCTCATGGAGGCATTTCCTCAACTGAAGCTCCTTTCTCTGTGATAACTCCAGCTGTGTCAAATTGACACACAAAACTAGCCAGTACAGATCCTATCCCAGTCTTTTCACTGGAAGTCTTTTGTGTTACAGAAGATGGTGGTTTTCTGGTTCCATATCTCCCATTGCTAGGAGTCTTAGCTAGGTTGACCCTTAAAAATTCCTGGGAGTTTCCATTGCATTAGGTTTCTAACTTGTCACAGAGATGTCCATCAATTTGAGTTCTCTCCTTTTGTCCTCAACCCCACTTGATCCCCCTGTTCCCCGCCCCACACCCTCCTCCACCCAGTTCCCTCCCTACATCCACCCATCTCCATGTCTATTCTATTTCCTATTCTCTGTGAGATTCAAATGTTCCTCCCTTGGTCCTTCTTTGTTACTTAGTTAAGCTAACTTTAAGGCAAACAGCTGTTCTCATTTTAACAATAAAGACTCATTCAGAGTAAAACACAAATTTGATAATAGATTTTTCTTTCCTTCTTCTTCATATCAGCACTGAATCTTTAGGTATATTAAGATACTATTTTTTATTGTTTGAAAATTGCATACTTGCATGTAATGTTTTGATCAAATCTACCCCAAGTCTCTGCCCTCCAGTTTCTTTTTTAACCCCTCATTACTATTTTCCTCTCACATGCATTTTTCAAACTTACTGAGTCAATTTAATACTGGCTATGTGTGCATAGGCATTGGTCATCAAATGGACAAAGGGTATAGACCATCACCTGGTGCATCTTTAGGGACCTTCATCCCTGATGCACAAACTCTCTCTCCGCTAACATTCATTGCCAATAGCTCCTTAACCAGCAATGGAATGCTATGTCCCCTCGAAAATTCATTCTTAGATTCTGGCTAGTTTGGTCTTGGGCATGTCTTATCCATGTGGTCGCAGACACTGTAAGTGTGTGTGTGCAGCATGAGTCATATCTGCAAATATAATTTCAGTTAAAATGTCTACTACCTCCAGCTGTGAACAATCTTTCTCCCTTTTCTTCCTTGGTGACCCCTGAGCCTTGTGGAGTGGGATTTTCACAATACTTTGTAAAACTAATATCATTGGTTTTAAAACTGACGATTTAATATTTTCAAACAGGAATGTTTTATGCATCTTTCTACTTTCTTCCCTATACTATAGTAGACTTAATTATTTTATTTCAGAAAACTATATACTCATGGGTGACTTTGGAGAAGAGTGAAATATATTTACATACATATATTAACAAGTTAAATTTCTTTCTATATTATAATCAAAGATTGGTATCAGGCAAGAAGAGCTAGTATTTTGCTCTACTGTCCCTGAAATTGATTTTCGGACTAGCTCATCCTTCATCTTTTTGTTTCATTGATGAAACTTCACTAATTAAATCCAGCGCTTGTGGAAGCGACTGTAGCTTAGATCTGAATTTCATGCTGGGATTTTGGTACACCTGGATGATTCTGAGCGCTGTGCTTCTGTTTTTCGCACTTCGCTGTTTTGTTAGCATAGCTATGTTTTGTAAAATCTGAAAGGCTTATGAGGAAAAAAAATTCACTCTTCACTCAGAGCAAACAGAAAGATGCTTAAGACATCATTAAGCTAGATGAAAAGACAATGTTAGTAGCAGAAAATGTGTAAATACCTAAAATATGCTATTTGTGTTATAAATATGATTACATATACACATACATACACATAGATATCATCTTTAAGACTTTTGAAGATGGCAAATTTTCTATTGTTTTCTCAGTATAAATGATTTTATTTAAAAATAAGAAAAAAAGATGTTTTTGTAAAAACTGATGGAAACAAACACTGGAAAGAAAAAGAGTCTCTTGTTTTCTATAGAACTTTTGGCTTGGTTTTCATTTGAATTCAGAGGCCCAGCTCATAGTTTTCAAGGTCTTTGTACAACTGTAACTTTTAATTGATCTGCTAGAGCTTGTCTGTACTGTGATGGTATTCATGGAACATTTCTTCTATGGACATAAAGATAGCCAAACATGGGCTACCTTTTTTGCAAGAGACTGTGAGACCTCAGAGTAGTTTAGGGCCCACCATGTCTTTTCTTTATATTTGGTCCCTGCCATACACGATCCAGGTGTTCTCACAGGCCAGGCTGGCATGGGTAATGACCAGTACAGTAAGAATGGAATGGTTACCCACTTAATTCAATGGGTATTTCAAGAATTGTTGTTTTACCTTAAAATGCTCATTGGCATTTTTCTTCCTTAACCTTACATAATAGGATGTAATTCTGCATATAAAAAAATAATTTTGTGTCATCTAAATCTAAAACTGAGAATTATGCCTCAGATAAGAGGCATTCCTAAGCTTTATAAATTTGTTACCTTCTATATTAGTTGTCCAAATGTTATTTAAAATTAAATAACTACAATCCTTTGTGTAGGGTTGAGCCCTCTTGGGTTTCATCTCTTCACATTGCTATGTCTATTTCGCTGTCCTTGTTCAGCTCTGGTTGGAGCAATCATGGAGGTGATGCCTTTTGGATGTAGCTTCTGATGTTCCAAGAAGCTACAGCTTCACAGGAAGCGCCCTGACTCTGCTCTTATACTTTCATCCCCTCTGCGGCAATGCTCCCTGAGCCTGGGGAGTTAGTCTACACATAGGTCCCTTGAGCTAGGATCCATAGCATTGTACTTGGATTCGTTGTATTTTTCTGCAATGTTCTGTCATCTACCACAAAGAGAAGTTCCTTTGAGGGGGTGAAAACTAACTTTACCTGTGAGTAGTAGGACAAACATTTAGATTGTAGTTTGAAATTATACTGGGAAGAAGAAATATTCTTCTTCATTGGCGAACACATCAATTAGTTTTCTAGTACCAAATTTTCAGCCTTGAAAGCGTACATACAGGTAGCATTATGCAGGCTAAACAGGTTGCATTTGTGCAATTAGGAGTGCAAGGGTATGCAGGTATGTAACAGCAATTGATAAAAAGAGAGGTCACTTCTTAGAAAGAGTCAGGGGATATGGCAGATTTTGGAGGGTGGAAAGGGAAGAGGGAAATGACGTAATTATATTATAATATCAAAAAATAAAACATAAAATAATGAGTTATATATAAGATAATTCATCAAGTTTAGAGGGAAAAAGAACTAATAACAGCTATAAAGTTTCTGCAAACTTTCATACTATTTTTTTATTTCCAAAACACTAACTCAAACATGAAAAACTTTAGCTTGTTTAAATTTCTGAAGAAAACTTTCAAATTCATATTTTTTGAATTTTTTGTATTGATAAATTCTAAAGAACATTGATTGTTCAGAGGAATATCTGTGTGTAATTTTGAACAAGCATTAATCTAAAATGTGACAAAAATCAATCAAGCCAGTATGTGTTTTGTTAATGCCAAGAAAACTCTGATATTTCTAATCCATGGCAAAGCTTCCAAAATGATTCACATTTCAAATCCCAGCCGGTTTCTAAGTGCTTGGCTTCATAAATAACATACATGAATGTACGGTGTAGTTATATATTCTCTTCATTTTTGTGTAGCTTTGTGGATCTACTTGATGGCCCATCTCACTTAAACTTGTTTGGAGACTAGTCAAACTTAGATACATGTCAGATAAATACAGTGGGTTAGACATAAATTCTAATGTACTTGATATGTATTCTGTTGTCAGAATTCCGTTGCTTTGCTTCAAATTTAGAATGAAATATTTAAACCAAATACACGTGCATAGTTTCAACTTCTGGGTGTTAAACTCTCTGCTTCACTTCACTGAGCACATGGTTATCTGCTAATCTCACAAATATGTGCAATCTGAAAGTAGGAAACCAAACCAACTTCCTGTTCTTTACAAGATGCCATCTTAGTATGATACCCTACCGTAGCTCAGCTTCTGTTTCACCTCCCTTCCAAATCTGAAACACACCATCCGTAATAAAGGTTAGTGCGAACCCTTAATCTTAATTATGCATTTTTGCAGTGTTATAAATGGTGAGAGATTGCTTCCAATGTTTGGTATAATCTTGCAGAGTGCAGATGGACTTGCCTATGGTACACGCCATCTTCCCTGAACTAACAAATTTCCATAATTCTGCTGCATTCTGCATGGGAAGCAGATTTACAGATAGGTAATGCATGGAAGGTATTTTAAAGACAGCTTATTGAGGAGTGCTGTTAAATCACATATGCTTTCAATGGCTATGAGGCAGAAAAAGCATCAAGAATTGTAGTAATTTAGCTGGGAAAGGCCTATTTAAAGTTTGGTGATACATCCTTTACATTTTTGTTCCCGGCTCTTTTGGTCTTTATATTTACTCCAATGTTACTTTTCATTCCCTGTCATATAATTTCCCTGGAAATCCTATACCATGCACATTTAAAAATCCGATTTTTGAAGTATCTTGCATATAGAACATTAAAAATTCCCTTTCTCACTTTGATATTGGCAGTGCTTCACTAGAAGAGATCAAACTTCAAAGATTTTTAAATTAAGGAAAAAAACTTTATTTTATTTTATTGTTATGTGTGTGTGTGTGTGAGTGTGTGTGAGTGTGTGTGAGTGTGTGTGTGTGTGTGTGTGTGTGTGTGTGGCAGTTGCTGAGTATGTCAGAAGAGAGTATTAGACCACTGAAGTTCACCACCTGCTATGGGTGTTACCGATGAAATTTGGGTCCTCTGTAAGAGCAGAAAGTGCCCTTAACTATAGTTATTTCTGCAGCCACTTGTATATTTTTTGTATTAACTGATGAATATCTGAGGTCATTTCAGGCTGTTATTTGTCAGCTATTTACTTCATGTATTTAGAAGCCTTTTTCCCGAACTGACAAGGAGAATATGTCCCTGCAGTCTCTGATAGTTGTAATATATGTTTGATTTTCAAATAAGTGGGAGGGTACGTTAAACCAATCCTCCATTTCATCTCTTAATCATGACTCATGCTGTGTGATCAACCATGATACACAGATCTGAAACATGAATTTCTCAAAGTTGTCCATGATACCCAGCTCAGGGCTGTGTGAGTAGTGTGTGCTCAGGACACAGCTGATGCGCCTCAGGTCGGAATCGGGTCTGACTAACTTGGAATAGGAGCTTTACGTTCCCCCATGAGATCTTCTCTTAAATATCACCAAATCATTTGTTCTTGATCCTTCAACTTAGCAGATTCCAGGTCCAGGGCTTCTTACGTGTATGAGACAGCAGAGATGGTGTCAAAGAAGAGGTACAAGGGTATCACACTAGATAAATATACTTTACTGTGTTTCCTGGGCATGCCAAATGCATGAAAATGTTTTAAAATTAAAACATAATTGCCTAGTAACATTTTAAGCTCCAAGATGCCTTCAGTCATAGAAAACACCTATCATATTCTTAAATTCATAGGTTATGTGTTAATAAAAAAGACAGTACCACAAATATCCTTGTTATTTCTCACACACAAAAAAAGGCCATGCTATGATGAGTGTAATGTGGAAGAGTGTACTTTGAAAGTATATGTCCTGGGTTTACCTACTACATTTTTGCTCGTGAGAGTATTTCCTTACTACGGGGGAAACCTGCTTTATGTTTGATAGCTTTCACTTATATTAAGGACAAAGTTCGTGAGTTATTCAAAAAGTAAACCAAATGATCTCTGGAGGAAATGAGTTATATGAATAGAAATTAGATAGTTCCCTGACCATAAAATAGTCAGAAGAATAAAAATTATATACTGCCATCACTGTAACGAGCTTAGAAAGCTTGGATTTCAATGTGCTTTATATTAGCTGTATACTGATATTTTGATTTAGAGTCTCTGTCCATGGAAATAGTACTTGCAAACTCAAATGCCAAAAATTCCAATGCAATCAAAATGAGTTCCAAGTCTTCTTGCCTTGCCACGTCATCACTTTGAGGTCCTTGGCAAAGTTGACAAGGTGGTATTTTATTAAGCAGATAGATTTTAGACAATGCAAGTACGAATGAACAAGTAAGCTATTTAAAGGAGATCTGTGGCTTAATTTACCCAGTGCAAGGCATAAGCAATATTAAATCTATTTAGATTTAATTGCATATTTTGGTCTTTCTATAAAATGTAATTATCTGAACATCGTGCCATTAAAATTAAATGTGAGTGAATTTTGTCACATTCACTTTCCTTTGTAGTAAATGAAGGGTTATATTTTTATTTTGAAATATTTATAGTGTAAATTACTAAAATGGTACTCACTCATATTCTAATAAATCTGCTTTTACATAAGTGCTAGAGGTTAATGGCTAGATTTTAAATAGCTTTCCATTTTGATAATAAGTGGATTTCCAAGAGATGATTTTATTAAAGAGATTTTTTGCCATTCGAGTCTCTCCTTACAAAAGAATAAGTTATATTTGCACAAACTCTAATGTTACTAACAAGACCTCATTGGTATTTTTGTGAACACATGGGAAGGGATATTATATAAAGATTTTTTTGTCTTACCTATGCAATTATTTTTAAAGCTTCTAGTTTAAAGGCCCTTTTTTTCTGTCTAAGAAAATTGAATGTTTTTTTCTCATATTCGTGTGGTGCCTCTCAGAAGTGAATAATGGCAGTGATTGTACCGAAAATGAACTTTGAATTAATGCACTGTGACTGTGATCAAATATTGATCAGTTTTCTTTATTTTGTGCATGGTTGCAAAGTGAGAAACATAACACAAACTCTCAGATAATTAATTTGGTTGCATTGAAAAAAAATTAAAGTAGCTACACAAAGAAATGAAATAAAAAATACTTAATGTTCACCATTCTACAAATGCTGTTTATTCCTGTCCTGTTCTTATTTAATTGTTGCTTTGGTAAATATTTTAAAAACTAATATTTTAGATGTGTTTAAAAGGTTCACTAAATTCAATATGACTATCGAAGAATGAAGTGTAAATACATAGATGTTCGATAACAAAGTAATTAAAATGTATGATTTTTGCCTACTGTGTATAATAAGGGCTTATATTTGATCAACCATAAAAGTTATTTAATCATTTTAACCTTGGGATACTACCCCACAAAACACTGTTTAATGGAAGTCAGCTGAGATGCATTAGAGTATCAAAACATAAAGTTGGCAAACAGTGGGGTCTATAAAAATCAAGCCCAGGTTATTGTACCACACTGCTAGAGCAGGTTGCATGGCAACCAGTGCCTATGGATTCTGAAGTTACTTTATCTGTATTCAATGAGGTATGAGAGCCAGGATTGATTTTAGTGATTTTTCAAAACTAATCAGATATTCAAGAACTATGTTAGCAGCCCTTTGTGTTGGGTTGGTGGGTGGGGGAGATAATGTGTTTCTACGCTGTACACAGATACATGTGCAGATATGGTACCCAAATAACACTGTACACAGATACATGTGCAGATATGGTACCCAAATAACACTGTACACAGATACATGTGCAGATATGGTACCCAAATAGTACAGGATAGCACCTGCCTAGTTATTTTTTAATAAAATATGGAAGTTCTCAGCTGTAGATGTGCTGCTTCCGGTAACTTGTATTGAATTGATTGTTTTCCAAAGTCTCAATGTGGCTTATACTTGACACTTTCTAAGACCAAAAAATTTAATTGCTCTAGATCATATATATGATTTGAGAAGTACGGGTAGTTCTCAAATTTGGGGTTTTTGTTGTTATTCCTTTTGTGGTTAAGAATAGTTAAATAAGAATGAAATTTATTATGCCAATAACATTTTAGGTTGTATAGAGAAATAGAAATTATTTCTCACTTCCACAGTTTGTTTTTCCATATTTAGTCTCATAATGGAACTAGAGAAACAATTGTCTAAAATTAATATTAATATTTAAAGTATATTTTTAGATGTCTACCAAACTACATTGTTCTATTAGTGTGTTCTCCTCACAAAAAGAAATAGAAATTTCTCAGCCCCTATGATCAGGTCAGACCTACTCCTGTTCCTTAGAATTTGTAATTATGTGTAGCTTTCCAAACATTTAATCTTATCTGAGAAATCCTGCCATCCGGTTTATTTTCTGTTTCTGTGTTCTGTTATTGATCACTATACTAGAGTCGTTTTAATATTTAATACATATCCTATGTGCAAGTTAGATGAAATGTAAGCCTGGCTCTATGTGCAATAGAATCTCATAGACTAAAGCAAAAATGGAAATCTGTTAGAGTCACTGAGGCCAAAACATCTTGAAATAAATCTCTGAAACAAAAGGTGAGCTACACGCCACACTATCTCCAACATCAACAATACACTTCTAAACAGCAGAGGAGTGGTTGTTAAATACATATAAATTAATGCTCGCAGAGAATGTGATAAGTCCTCAGAGATGTGCTTTATCTGAAAATATAGTCTTCAAGGTGATGTCTGTAGGCTTCCTACTGTGAAGGGCCAGATGATAGCCAGGAACTGCAGTCATCTTTTAAGAATGACATGTACTTTTTGAGACAGAGGTATTTTTGTTTAGGTATAAGCGAAATCCATCAGCTAGACACTGCAGATTTGGTGTGCTTGTGCTGTGGCAGTCTTTCTTTTTACATGTTTTCTAGACTTTCGCCTGATTTAACTCTTGATCACTCATTTCATAATCAGCAGCTTTGGATGAAATGCGACATAATTAAAACATCTTGGATTGTGTGACATTTCACAAACAAATCCCAAACAGAACCGATTATCAAGTCGCAGCTGTAGTATGAATGAATCTGTCTTACAATGTTGTTCATTATTTGACAGGAAGTGTCTGCTCGCCTTCTTAAAGGGCTGTCTCTGTGTGTTTGTTTTGTGCTTGCTCTGTTTTGTTTTGCTTTGTTTTGAAGAACAAGTGAGTTTCCAACTATCAGCATCCTCTGTGCATTAATTTTAAGAGATGGGTTTCAACAAACAATAACTAAGACATTAGGCACAATATGTAGCTGCAGCATGTGTTAGGCTTCGAGAAGAATAGTTAGTACTCTAAAGCTTATCGTGGGCATCAAATGTAAGTCAAGAGTACTTTAAGCCCCGCAGAGTGGGGTGGCTGTGGCAGCCACAGTGGTGGTGGTCTTTGTTTTCTCTACTTTCTCTTTCCTATAGAACATTCTCTGTGTGTTTCCTGGTTATACATTTTCATCACAGTTCTTTTGTTAAGCAAAATATTCATTAATAACAAATTAAATGTGTTAGAGCAGTCTGGGCTTGTCCTATGTCAGAAGTCAAATGTTTCAGTGTGATATATACATGGCTGACTGCTCGGTTCTTATTGACAACGAGATACACGTGTGCTTACAGGGAGGCACATCCACAAGGGTCTTTCCATTTTTTAACTTTTGCATTAGAAGAATCCAGATCTTTAACACAATTGTGCCACACACCCACACACAAACACACACACGTGTAAAGAAGCCAATGTCAACCAGAAACTCAAAGGAAATTTAGTTCACTGCATCTGCTATTATCTAAATAACTACACCAATTCTTTAATATGTCTCCTAGAAGGAAAATAAAGACAACAACCAATGCTGAAGGAACCATGAAACAAGGGCTTTACGCCTGCCCCAAACAGCCCATATTATAGTGAGAAGATGCTAAACACATATCATTCTGATGCTAAGGATCTCCTTGTATAAGAACACACTTCAGATCAGAATAAAACATTTTATTAGTAAAACTGTTAATAGCAGATGTTATTGTTGTCCATACAGCTATGCTTTTAAATTCATTTTCACATTATGAGACTATTATGAGAATATATAATATATTTTAATATATTGAAGAAAAATCTCACTACAGAATGGTTCATAGGGTCCCATCTTGTCCCAGAGATGAACAAAAACTCAAGTCTGTGTGTTGCCTGAGGCTATATTATGGGGTGTGGTTATTAATATTTTAGAGAATTAAACTATACTTAAATAAGGATGTCTTCTTTATATATAACAGCAAAAAATATTTGCACATCTTTCCTTTAATGGTCTTAACCTAGTTTGCTTTAATTAATGTCCTTACATTTTAAACATCAAGTATAAATTTTTCATTGCATAAAACTCTATAATTGTGAAAGAAAAAAAACTAGAGTCATATTTTAAAATTCACCATGTATGAGTGTGTGTGTATGCTCATGTCTGTGCGTATATCTATGTGTGTATGTCTATGTGTATGTGTGGTATCCATGAATGAGTGTGTGCATCTGTGTGTATATGTCTGTGTGTAAGTGTGGTGTGTGTGTGTGTGTGTGTGTGTGTGTGTGTGTGTGTGCGTGTGTATACTGTGTTAGTGTGTGCATTTGGGTTTGAATGTTCTTACTAATGCCAATGTCTATGGGCACGTCTTCAGGTGTCTTCCTCAAGCATTTCTCCATCTTGTGTTCTGAGCCATTATCTCCGGCTGAAACCTAGAGATCTTCATGTTAGCAGTCCAGGTTAGCCAGCAAAGTTCATCAGATCCATTTGTCCTTGTCACTCATTCTGTTCCAGGATTGAAGATGAGTGCCACCATACGCAGGTTTAGATGAGTTCTAGGAATCTGAATCCATAGCTTCTGACTCACCCAGTAAGCACTTTAGCCAGCTCAAAACTCCCGTTCTTGAAAGCTTATTAAGCAAGTGTGTATATTATTGCCATTATAATGCCATGTACTCTTTCTTCCTGTCCTTATTAACAGTAGCTACAATGAGCAGCCTCAATACTTTATTTTCATTTTAGACTCTGAAAGTTTCTAATCTTTCTAGTTCCCTCATCCACTTCTGTCCCACTCTTGTAGCAGATAAGTGAGCATGAGTTCTCTCTTCTGTGGCACAAATAGAAAATACAAAACACAGAAGACATTCTCTGTGTATGTGTGTGTGTCTGTCTGTCTGTCTCTGTCTGCCTGCCTGTCTGTCTCTCTGTCTCTGTCTCTGTCTCTGTCTCTGTCTCTCTCTCTCTCTCAGTGTGTGTGTGTGTGTGTGTGTGTGTGTGCTGTGTTAATGTGTGTGAACTTGGGTTTGAATATGCTTACTAATGCCAGTGTCTATGGAAGTGACTTCAGAATGTCTTCCTCAATCATTTCTTCACCTTATGTCTATATGTGTGTGTGTTATGTGATTTTATATATATGGGTGTGTGTGTATGTACATACATATATATCCTTTAACCCTTCCCTCTTTCTTATTATCTGGAATTGAACATCCCACCTTGGAATCAGCTGAAGACCCTTATAGAAACAAATTGGTTTTGTGCTGACTCTGCAGAGATGTTCAGTTGGCAGAAATAAACTGCCTTTGTATACATGCATATATAGACTGCTTCCCATCAAAAAAGATATCATAACTATGCTCCCTAGATGCTTAATATGTAAGGAAATCAGGTGCTACAGAGGCGTCTGGAGGTTTAGGTGATGTCATACCCTCTTCTGTGGCTAGAGTTCTGGTCTGATTTGATATCTTTCATTTGAAATCCATGGTAGAATCTGTGCTCTTAGGATGCAGAATTAATTAAAATATCATGGTAATTAGATAATTACTTACCCCTTTCACACCTCTGTCTGACAGCCAATATGAACAGATCTTGCCTTCTGTATCAGAATGTGCTGGGGATTCAACATAGACAAGCTTAGCTTGCTTGGAAAAAAAAAGGTAGCTGATATGTTGCATTTAATTATGGAAGACTGCAAGATTCCAATGACATATTTACCTCATTTACCTCAATGATATTCTAATATTTATTAGGTCATTTGGGAAACATCTGCAATACTTAGATAAGATGTACTGTCTCCCAAGGGAAAGTGGACCACAATTCAACTCTGCAAGGCACCGTGTTCCAGTTTGTTTTATGATGAAACCCCTTCATGGACATTTAGCTCAGTGGTTAGCGTATAGCGCCAGGGAGCTTAAAGTTGGAGGTTGGGGTCTTTTGTGAGCCTGTTTCTGTCATCACAGTGATCTTCAACTTCAGCGTTCACCTCAGACAACCTAGTCAAAAGGAGTACAGGAGGACAGAACTGGAGGATATGAAATGTTTATAAATTCTAAGCCAGTATATAATTAAGGTATTATGTTTTAATCATGATATTAATATTGGAAAGCTATTAATTTGTGTCAAAGCATGCTACCATATTAAATCACTATAATTGCCTGCTTATGTTTTCTAAAGCCATGTATTCTAATGCAAAAGTTAATCAGCTATATGAGCATGTTAGTGTAGTGTATATTCAATGGACACCTTAACATTTAATAGAAAATCAGAATACAGCAAATAAATTTAAGACTATTTAACATTTACAAGCAGATTAGAGGTTAAAATCACATACCAATATAGAACCTGTCCTTTATCCTTACAACTAAACAACCTTGGGTCTGTTTGGGTTTCTTAGGAACAAGTGAATAACATTTTCTCTCCCTCTCACTTGAGTGGCAGATATGCAATATACTAGAGAAAAATCAAGCCAGTAGATGAATGTGCTATATGAGTTAAACACTGTGGTGCCCAAGGGCATGCCGAGTCAGCAACCTAATTCACACAGGTTTGGGGAAGATGGCTTTCCCAACCAGCAGTGGGAAGTTACTGGTCAGTTCTGGCAGGAAATGCACACCTTCTTTCTTTAGTGTCATTTACCAATAAGGGTAACAGAAGAAGAGTCAGAACTCAGTTCCTTATGAAATATTCAAAAGGCAGAAAAGTCACCCTGTGTCTTCACGGGAGAAGTGAGTGGTGGCCTGAGATTGCAGCATGACTTAACTGAAGATAGCCTATGATGATGGTTAGTATTGCTATGGACACTACAGAAGCCACACTCGCCTGGCAGAGGACCGATGGTCATGGCTAGGCATTATTATCCTGATTGCATTAGTTGAGATGAAGAGACCTGCCCATTGTAGGTAGAACTGTTCCCTGCCTGGGATCCTGAACTGTGTACACATAGAATAAGAAATGAGTGTCAGCATATCACCAGTCTCTTCTGTCATGTGGGAAATGTAACCAGCTACTTCCAGCTCTTTCTGCCTTGATTTCTCTATGATAATGATATGATAATGGTCTGTACCTTTGAATTATAAGCCCTTCTCCCATGATTTGCTTGTGTCAAGGTATCTTCTCACAGCAACACACAAAGAAACCACGATACCTGCCATTAATTATATAGGAAATGTGGCTACAAGTCTAGCAGCAAATGATTTTACTTGGAAATTAATTTCTATACATTCTGGGTGCTTTTTGCATTACTTAAACACACACTATCCCATTCAGTCCTCAGAGAAGTCCACACTTGGGGTGTGTGGATGTGTATGTTTGTGTGTGCATGTGTGTTTGTATATGTATGTGTGAATATGCATGTACATTTATTATTTTGTGTGTGCATGTACATGTGTATGCTTGAGTGAGTGTGTGTGTGTGTGTGTGTGTGTGTGTGTGTGTGTGTGTGTGTGTTGCTTGTTATCCCAGTCTTATGAATGGGGGCCTGAATCTCAGGAAGGGATAAGCCAGGCACAGTCATACAGATAAAAAGAGCCAGAACCAAGATGTCTGAGTCCAGTGTTCAGCTATTCTACTATCTCAAAATTTATGGAATTATTTAACCCAACTATATGTATGATACTCAAAAATTGTGAGTCCTTAACTGAGAAAGCTATGGGAGACTCTAGATTAATAGTACCTAAAACAAATATGTTTGAATCAGCACACAAAGGATGTACTAGAATGCCAAATGAAAGCTATAATTTAACATTGCATTAAAAATGAAATCAATTTTAATCAACTTGGTTAAAATGACTGTGACCTTGTTCTAAAACAAAATAAGCCTTTCTGTCCATATTTCTAAGATACAATTGTGACATTATTTTCTGAAATTTTTCCCTGTATTATTCTTATACTAAGTACTGTAAAAGAAAATCATTGTTGATTTCCCTGGTTTTGATCATCCATTTCCTATTTTCCATCCATTGTTTCTTACTATGAAAATTACTGGCCAGTCAGGTATTCGAAAGGGCTTAACATGGCCCTTTAACCATTTTCTATATTCTTCACAATAGTAAAATCCATTATCCTTAGCCAGCCACAGAATGCCGTGAAGAGAGGGGTGGAAGAGGGTGTGATCAGTAGTCAGTATAGGACAAGATAAATAACTCGACAATAGTATGAAGCCATACGCCATTGAAAAGAAACTTGGCACACCTTGCTTAGCATGGCATGACCTTGCAAAATCCACGGGTAGCAACTGCAAGCTCCAGCCCTGCTTTGTGGACTACTTTTCTGTTTGTCTGTGAATTAGGCCTGTGCTATTCATTGTTGGCCTTGGGATTTTGCTCCTTGGTGAAGTGTTTTTTACTGGTGAGCTCATTGCTTAGTCAGGGGACGTTGTTTTAATACAAGACTTTCTCCATGATGAGACATCAAAAAACATCAAGAAACATTGAGAAACAATGAACTTAGTTGTTTACTACTAGTAGCACATTGAATTCCTATCCCCTGAAAACTATGTCATTACATGATAAGATAATGTGTTTGGCACAAAGTAGGATGATGTTCTTTTCCTCATAAATATTTCAGAAATATGTCTTTTTTTTCTTCTTAGATGCTGTTTTCCTTAAATTATAAGCACTTGAAACACATCTCAGTGGTTACTAGGAGATGGCAATATTGGCCCTAATTGGTCATGTTCTCCACCCTAAGTCCAAAAGAGGCTAGAAATGAGCTTTCAGAGTGTCAGTCAGTAAAGCATGACTAGAAAGAATGTTATGACATTGAATGGTTCCTAATAACTAATTATTATCACTGGAAATAAAGCTTCATATAGGGGTATGATCATTTAAGTTTTCTATCAGAAAAATCAATATTTCTTAGATTCATATTTCTGAGAAATTGGAGAATTAGCACAATATATCATATTTATTATAAATAGAAAAATTCATGTAATTCTGGTCATATTAAGACTTTGGGTAATAAGCATATCTAATTTTATATACTATTCAAACACTTATAATAGCTTCCATGTTCTCATTCTTTATTTTCTTTAGTGTCATAATAACTCTTTGAGACAGGAGATTCTAGTTCTGTAAATACAGAAACTATGATCTAGAAAGATTTTTAAAAAAAGGAAAAGAACTACTGACGATTATTCTGCAGCAAGCAATAAACACCACCTATGTTCTTAGCTTATGCTGTATATTGAATTAAAATAAAGTAATAAACTTGTAGGCTCTCCTACTTATGTTTCAACATTCCTTTCAGAGTGGTGCTTGTGTGTGTGTGTGTGTGCACGCGCGGGCATGTGTGTGTGTGTGTGTGTGTGTATGCATGCACACGCATGCACACACACACACTCACCATATTTTTTGTGGAGAGAGCATGCCTAACACAGTGAGCATATATAGTCAAAGGCCAACTTTAGAGAAATCAGTTCTGCCCTTCTACCATGCAGGATCTGGGGCTCAAACACAATTCACCAGGCTGGTGGTAAGCAACTTTACCCAGTAAATCATTTTGCTGCTCCCTAGTCTCAGATACACTGTCGTCAGAATTATTCTTTACTACAACAAGATTAGAGTTCAAGTTATACAACATGATATTTGCTTAAACAGTTGTTCCATATTTTGTAGTAGAAAAATATATTGTAATAAATATTATATCCTCAAGTTTATTTTAAGAATGTATTTTAGGAAAGTGTTTCATTTTGGTTTTGGTTTTTGGTTTGGGGGATGTTTGTTTATTTAAGGCAAAATGCAATGTTATTTATAAAGAAACATGATTCACAATTTTGTACCCCTGGTTTAAAATAAATCACTTTAAAGTTTCTCTTGTCCATATTTTTCACCATGGAAGACTCAGATCCAGCTTCAGGAATAATAAGAAAAGTTATTTTTGTCCATTTTATTGTATCCTATATCACTGGCTTAAGTATGTTTAATGGGATTTTTCAAAGAATTAAGGTGCTGCTTTATATTGTTCTTGTTTGTGCTCCTTGTTTTGAGACAACATTTGGGGGTATCACTCAGGCTGGTCGAGAATCTGGACCTTCCCGTAGCAGCCTTCCATATGCTAGGACTCAGTGTGGGCAGCACCTCGGGGTTAGCCAGTGTTCAAGAGGTCTTTTCCTTTTTCATCAACATTTTTCTCATTGGAGAGACTGGCAGGTTAATGGGTATGTAACTTGCCTAGCACAGTGAAGAACCCGGATTTAACTCTCTGTACTGCAACAATAACAACAACAACAGAGCATGGTGCGCGTGTTTGTAATTCCAAAAACTAGGAGGTAGAGGTAGGAGGGAAAGTAGTATCTGACATAGCCTGGGCTACATGGCAAATCATGATAGCCTGGGCTACATGGCAAACCAGATTTTGAAGTAAGTCACCACATTGAGTTAACAGTGTGGAGTTTATGTCATCAAGATTAGAAGATTCAAGCCTGAGAGAAACTTAGAACTGTGGCTTGCAGATTATACTCTTCAACTAAATGCCTGTCTTCCAAAGAAACTCATGTACTTGCTTCAACTTTAAATGTTGTAGATAATGAACTATAATACAGAATCAACCAAACACCAAGATCTACTGGGAGTCCCATCTTAGCTGAGAGCAGATATTTTATTATTTTATGTATATGGGTGTTTTACCTGCATGTACCTCGGTGCAGCACATGTGTGCAGTACTCATGGAGACCACATGATGACATCAGATCCTCTGAGACTGGACTGAGAGACAGGTGTGAGTCACCATGTGAGTGCTGGAAATGTCATCCCCTCAAAGAGCTGCCAGTGCTCTTAAACATGGGGCCGTCTCTCCAACACCTATGATTTTTGTACACAAAAAGCAGCAGAGTATAATAAATTTAATAGATGGTGCTAGGAATCGGAGTCATTATTTATTTAAAGGGTTTTTTCAGGAATGTTTTGTAGGATGATACCTGAAAAAGACACCAAAGTTTGAGCAGCATGATAGGTGCAGAATGAAACATGAGACCATCTGCTCAGGTTTTGGATTTCGTTATGAAACTCCAAACGCAGCTCCATTTGGGACAGGGGTAGCGTCTACACATTTTGGCTTCCTCCAAGCTCTGCCCAAGCTTTGAACCTACACTGTCTCTTATCTGTTATAGGAACTTGCAGTTGTGCACATTAAACCGGATTAACTTTGGTGAGGTCACATATATGGCTAGCAAGGACTAGTGGAGTGACGTAGTATTGTTGCAAGGATGGAGAAGTTCTGTAACTGTTATCCAGCTGGAAGCTTTGTTTTTTTAAATCAAACATTCATTTTAAGATGGGGATGAGTATGCTGTTTGCCATAGATTAAATTATACTTAACTCATGGGTCTGGAAAAATGTTTTGCCTTCCAATTATGTATCATGCCTAGTGTGGTCATTGGCAAAGTTCTGTCTCTTGCGTTCGTTGAGGAACCCCGAAGAGTAGAGCCCAGCACAGACTTCTTTGATCACTGTGCTAGGAAGCTAGGATGTGGAGAAATGCCCACTGGCTATTAATGAATATATAACTTCTACCCATATTACATTTGACAAATCAAGTCAAGCTTAATTCAAATGTGGGTTAGGAAAAGCAATTTCTTTTTAATATTCATGAAAGGGAAACAGAACCACTTTCTATGTTCAAATGGAAAGACATGCGGGGAGGAGGGGGTAACCATTTCTACTCTTCCAAAACTCTGTAGGAAATATAGTTTAAGTTCAGGACTGGAACCATGCCATAAGCTAAATCTCATAAAGCTTGAAAACACAAGGCAGGGTGCGTGTGCTCGTATGTGTGTTTGTAAGCATTGCGTTTCTATATTTGTAGTGGTTTTGAAAGAGCTCTCCAAAGCCCTTGCTTATGATACCCATAAGCATTGATGCCCACCGTCCTATGTGGATGGTCTTGTGGCTTCTTGTAACTTCTCTGTGTCCTGCTCTCTGCATCATTAAAAGGGAAGCTAGGTTGCAGTGTGCATGTACACTAGGGCCCTTCTCACCCACACCCCCAGCAGAGTGAGTGCTCTCTACATTCTAGCCCCATGATGGTGTATTTCTCTCTTTCCCTATTTCCACTCAGCTTCTCACCAGCCAACCTGAAGCTTTGTTACCATTTTGGGCTCTGACCTTTGTCCCTGTACTCTCTCTCTCTCTCTCTGTGAGCTTTGTGGGATTTTTGTTTGTTTGCTTGTTTGTTTTACCATAAACCTGTAACTTTTCAGTTGTACAAGGTAACAAAAGGCATTTTGAACAGATTTTCAAACAAACAAACAAAACAACAAGGATATTGGATGCACAAAGACCAAAGCAGTTAATGCCCCTTTCCTAAGGAATTGGTCAAATCTTTATTGTATTTTTATAGCTGTTTCCTGATTTCACTATTAAAAAACATTTATACTCTGTACTTTTGAGCTAATTTTCTGACATAGAGTACATCATTCACCCAATGACTATAACTCAGATTCATGCCTTAAATATTCTTGGATAATTAGAACTCCATTTAAGAGACTACTGTGTAGTGGTTTACCTAACGCATAGGGCAGATTGTATCCTTGTGAGGATCCTCCACAAACTAGCCGAAGTTCCCATTTCTGTGTATGCTATGTGCTCTTTCTTACTATGACATATATATACATGTATATATATATATATATATATAGAGAGAGAGAGAGAGAGAGAGAGAGGGAGGGAGGGAGGGAGACAGTTCCCATTTCCATGTATTCTGTGTGTTCTTCCTTTCTATGACATTTTAAGCTCCTCAGATAGTAAATTTGGTGAAATTCAAAATCCATGATGTGAAGTTAAAATAAATTAAATTGTAATAAATAATAATTCTATTGCTTTTTAATTATTTTACTCATCTGTGATTTAATATTTTGAGTTTGTTTGAAACCATTATGTCAGCATAGTAAATATATACATGCATACATACATATATACATACATGCATACATACATACATGCGTACACATACACATGTTGTCTATGAAGGTGTATCAGCATCACATTGCTAGATTAAATTTGGCCATGGTAATGATGTTTGTTTTATGTAAATTGGCACAAGCTACAAACTGAGTATTATTTGTTTCTTACCTAGAGAAATCAAGAGAATTGTTTAAATAATGTCAGTTAAACTTTACAATGTTCCTTATCTAGCTAGCCCACTGGGAAAAATGCAAAATTTAGAGAAAATCACATTGTGGTATTTAAAGGTCTGACCTTGTCCCATGAAGTCACTGCTCATCCCTAAGGCAAGCACTATGTTCTGATATATGTCTTTGGTGTTTCACTTTAGCCTTGCGAGGACACCAGAACAAGGGAGCAGCAGTCATATTAGAACAACAGCTGTCGGTCATCTACAACTTAGTCTGACTATGGAAACAAAAATTGCTCAAAGACCAGAAAGTGCATTCTAACTTGCTGTGCTGAGAGACAGCTATATGTTTTATTATTTGGTTTGTATTATGTACTACATGTGATTTCTACAAATATATTAGGAAGCCTTTATATGTGTGTCTATATACTCTCATTCATACATGTTTTTAGGGGGTCAAATAGTAAACATTTTATTAGGCTGTCATTGAAACTAAAGTTTATATATTTTAATGGTTTTGTTTAGTGATAAATAGCCACAGAGTGATAGAGCTAAATCCCAGTCTACATCTAACTTATTCAGTTACAATTTTTTTTGTATTGTCAAAATGTGGTTTTCAGACAATCTGCTCCAGACTCCTCTGCTGAGAGGAGGCCTGTAGATTTCTCAGACCTTGATCCAGACCTCCTGATTCAGAAGTTCTGGGGTTTGGGCCAAGAAGCCTACAATTTCCTATTCAGTCCACCTGAGCTATATGTAGCCTCTAATATAATATGTATTAATAAATTATAAATATAATATTATTGTCTTTTCTCTCAAAGACAGAATGGCTAAATTCTCAAGTAGTTTTTCATAATCTGAAACCATGTCCATTTGGAGGTCAGGGAAAAGGGACGCTAGCAGGCAAAATGACTTCTCTTGGTTTGACTTGTAAGAAGTAACTTGTAGCATGTATTCATCTGTTTATGTGACTTTCATTAACATGCATATATGTGAAGAAATATATACGCCCATTGTGTTATACATGATATGTTAGTGTATGTGACTCATATACTACATGTGATAATACTGGGTCAGGTATGTTAATAACGAAGCAGTGCCCCGCAGAGCCCCTCTAACACACTTTCCATGATTTACAGGAAGTCTTCTAAACCTTGTGTGAGATCATGTGTTCCTATTATCAAGAATTTCCCAGAAGGGATGTATTCTCTAAGATCCCTTGATTTAGTCAAATCTGGACGCCCAAAGAAAACATGTAGCTGCCTTGTGTGCTTTTTCACAAGTCTAAAAGAGTCGGAGTGACTTCCTGAGGTTTGCAGTCTCATCCCCTCTCACCGTGTATCAACTCCCTAAGAGTTTTAAAGAATGCAGCACAACAGGGGAGTCACTTAAGGCAGCAAATTCATCTCCACCAATGCTGAGCCTCCTGTGACAATGGATTAATCATCAAAGTCGATTACTCTGTCACATTCTCCAAGGGTGAAATCACACATCTCACCACTGGTGTGTGGAGCAGGCATTGCCTTCATCTTCCTGGCACAGATACAAACTGTGAGCAACTTTTATGCGCTGCAGACTTGGAAGTGCTGATACATTTAAAAGAGAGCTGCCTTTCCAGCATCACCTGCCCTGTGGCTGCTGAAAAATTATACTCCGTGCATGTCTCTCAATATTCCCCACTGATAGGTCAGCAGCTATTACAAAACTGCCCTGATAAGAATCTGCTGGGAGCGTCAAGGATCGAATTAACCCAAATGGAACCACTGAGTCAGAGGAAAGCAAAGAGATGAAGCCGAATGGCTAACAGCTCTTTCTTTTCAGAGTGTTTATATCACAGCCTCCCTTCGTGACAAAAAAATCAAACTCTTAGTCTTTTGTATAAGATTGTGCTCGTCATCCCTGGGCTCAGTCACTTCCATGTTCTCTGATAAGAGCTGCGTTGTCATTGCGTCTAATACTCGTCTTACATTATCTGCGTTCCCCTCCCCTGTTTCCATTTATTTCAACTCCACTAATAGGTTACTCAGTCCTTTACATTAGAAACCATGACAGTGTTTTCCATAGTCTCCATCATACTCACCTTGGGGTGGATATTTTACCAATTCTTGTCAGATAGCTGTTAAATTACGTGGAATGGTGTTCCTAGACTTCGGTGGTGGTTAGGGTTTTGTTTCATTTGTTTGTTTGTTTTCTTTTCTTCTTTTGAGACATGTTACTAAAACGATCTACAGTCTTGCACAGTAGGAAAGGAGGATGGCTTTGAACTTGAGATTCTCCTGCCTCTACTCCTGAACACGAGGTCTGATGGTTCTTTAGATTGGAGTCAAAGCTTCCTGCGTGATGAGTAACGGCTGATCCCCAGAGAAATATTGATTGAATTATTGAGTATTCATTACAGAAAAAAATGTCCATGATTAATACACGAAATCAGAGTATGAGTGAGTGTATTAGCAACACACCTTGAGCTTTGTTTGTTTGGATTTTATTTTCTTTCATGCTTACACAACATAGTCCTTCGGTCTCAGTGCAGCATAAATGAGTTGTAGTTGATTGCATAGGCTCCGAAATGGTCAGTTCTACCTCATACCGTGGGTAGAAGGGAGCTATATTGGACTGTGAGCTCCTAGACTCCTGATTATATACTTACTGTGGAGCCTGACTTTGGACTATAGACAGTAGCATACTGTATAAACATGAATAAACTATACAACTTAATTTTATTATCTGTAGAATAATATCAGCAGGGTCTGAAAACTTAGTCACCAAATATGTGAGATCATAATTAGTCATAGTAATCCTGGCAAAAACATTGGGCCTCAATAAATATGTTGTTCCCTGATTGTAGGTTGGCGCCACCTGGTGGTCGCTGCTCAGCCTCGCTCATGCCTCTAACGGGGTTGAGGGTGTTGGGGCTAAGGAGGAGACAGCTAGAGTCCAGGAGACAATTTGAGTAATCTTTGGTTAGTTGATACCAGGATTTTCTGCCTGATGGAGAAAGATTAGTCCTGAAGAAGAATCCTCACATTTCATGAGAACATGAGAGCTTTACTGTATATCCATTTTCAAGCTGTAGGAAGATGAAAAATGAAGCCATTCACCCATCTGATGGTAGCTGTGTTTATCTAACCATCTGGCACATTGTTCAAAGACATGATTGTACTCTGAAGGCTTGTACTAAAAAGCACAAGTGAAATTATGACTTTCAAAAGGCTTTCTGTAAGTTCAAAGCATTGATGGAAGAAACATAAACAAACAAGTAACGTACAGTTCTCATTTTTCTAGAGGAAATTGTTCAGTGTTAATCATAAATGTAATATAATTTTGTACCTTTTCACTTTATACATATATATTTCCATTGTATTGGGTCCTTGCCTTGATTCTGTCTTCACAAATGTCTTTTCAAAATGGAAACTGCCTTAGTTCAATCTTTGCAATCCTCCTGTTTATTTCCTCACAGTCATACCTCATTGTACTATAAGTTTGTATCCCCTGTCTCGCACATGATTTTTGTCTTCACTTGACAAGACCCAGTTAGTTGTCAAGAACTGATGTATTAAAGATGATCCGTTGATAAAAGTCAGATTCTAGCCAACACCCAGGATCTACTGCTGTGAAATATACTACTCCCATGTCACTCCCATTGCCTAAACTATATGTGTCCCCAAACCACTCTTGTAAGATTGGTTTTTTAGCACCTGTGATGTTCAAGTATACATTGTCTTCAAATCTGTAACAATCTCCCTGATATCAGTTGCAAAGCTTACATATTTACCCAAACACAATTTAACTGACAACTGAGTTGAAGGCAAAGGTAGTAATGTCTGACTTAGCTTTGCCTTCAGCTTAGTCGTCAGTTAAATTGTGAAGTTAGTAATTGAGATGTTTCAAGGTGATAATGTGGTACGTTCATTCTGTGATAGTTGGAAGCATTGGTGGTTCTACACTAGTTCTTTGATATAAATTTGACCACAGCAGTGCACCCCTTCCATGACAAGTCAAACAAAAGGCATAACCATAAATAACTCAAGCTTTTGTAGAGAGGTCCTAAAATGCTCAGTATCATGAATTCTGGATTAGACACGTTTGGGGTAGTTTTTTCACTCCTTTGTTGATTAGCTTTTTGCTTTAGATATATTAATCAACTTTGTAAACCTCAGTTTACACCTATATAATATTGGGATTATAATAACAGAATCTTACAATTTTTGGAGAATGACTTAACATTGTACATAGAAGCATTAATCACCAGTGTTCAATAAAAAAGTAAAACCTATCGCACATTAGTAATTGTCACTGTGCTCTTTAGCAACACTGTTACTATTGTTTGTCTTTACTTGATTCACTGTAAAAGAAACTGATGCTAGATTCAATCAAAGGCAACAGGCTTGGATAGCATCATGGCTAGCAGGGATCTCTGGGCCAATAGGCCCTGTGATTAATATTTTATGACAGATTCTAATCTTGAATTAATTTCAACAGCCTTGATAGATCAACATGAGAAGAGAGTTATTTCATTAGCTAATTTGCATCTAAGAATAATGTGTGCCAAGTCTACATGATTTCCTTTTGACGTCGCAGGAAGCTGGACAGTTTACAAGGACACATTTAAATTATGGAAAATATGTTGACTTTTTTTAAAATGTGAGGTCCTTTAGCAATCTGATATTAGACTGAACTTTGGTAACCAGCACCCTAGAGATGTGTCCAAGGACAGAAAAGCCGAGGCGTCAGCTCTTTCCTGAACACCTTCCTTTCATCATACTCTCTCGGTGCCCTTCACAATGAATGCCCTTCACATATATATCATAGGACTTAGACCGAAGATTCCCCTAGATGAGTGTTGATGTGGGATAAATCTTTTGCTGTTGAAAAGCTTAGTCACAGATGTAAAAGGTTTTAATTATTATTAGTTACTAGGGTTTGTTGCTATTTTTATCATTAATTCTCTAGTGATTTACTACTCTCAATTCCTAATAACTATGTGTCTGCATTATATTTTCATAAACCTTGGAGTTGCAGAGTTGGCTCTGTCATTGCATGAATCCAGCTATGTGCTACATTCCCTAATTCCAATGAACAACTTTACTCTTGTGCCAGCAATCCATACTTCCACCAAAGGATGTAACCTCATTTTTGACCTCAACTCAGCACCTCAACTCATACCCCCAAGCAACCATCTCTCTCCTCAATGGAGGTGCCACTCTAGATAGGCACCTCCATAGATAGATAGATAGATAGATAGATAGATAGATAGATAGATAGATAGATAGATAGATAGAGATGATATAGCTATATACAGATACAGATATTTGTTATGATTGTCTTAGCTTTCTATAATATGTAAGTACCTCAAACCCAAAGTCTTTTCTCATTCCACGTCTCTATAATGCCCATGTAGTATGTTATTAAGGTCAGATCACTTTTTTTCTGAAAACAAAAATGTTCATTATATCAATTTAAACAGTATTTAAATATTGCATGAAGAAACATGTTAAATATTGAAATGAATTCTCATTGTTATGATTTTCTTGTATTCATGCTCTATGCTTTGGTGCCTGCTAGTTTTACACTCTATGAGTTTTTTTTTTTTTCAAAAATAAAATGCAACGTAGGTAAAATAGGACATCCCTTATGCTCATCTTCTATTCACAAATACTGAATTAATGGCTAGATTAAATTGATTTCAAATAATTTGGGTGAAATTCATTGTTGTTTCTGTTGCCATCTCACATAAAACGTACCAAATCCAGCTCTGAGAGTCGATTTTTTGTGCAAAATTCTCTTTTTTGCACTACCCAGTGTGGTAGGCACTTGCTACTTAGGACTGTTGAGGACTGCAAAGCCCCTGGACTGAATTGAGGCATGCTAACAGTTTAAATCTATAGCTGATCTCAGATACCTAGACCTGGATAGATAGATAAATAAACAAATTTTATTTGATCCACATTGAGTTAAATAAAATATACTATTAAAGAAAATTACAACTGTCTCTCTTATTACTTAGATATGGCTGTTATAAAATTTAAAGTCATGTTTATTGCCATCTTTATACTTCTAATAGACAACCCTGATTTAGATATACCTCGTGATCTCACAGAATAGAGGCTCACCTTTCATTCCTATACTTTTTACACTGTCCTCTCTCTTTTCCCCGCTTGCTGTTGCTTTAAACTTTTTCTTTTCTTCCATTTTTAGGTCAATTTGAGCCCAATGTCTTCTAAATATTAGCCAACCCTTCTCTCATGAAGGTAATATTTTTTAATCCTTATATATAAATTTTTCCTAGATTAGGTCCAGTGTCTCTTTCTGGTGGGTCACAATAGGTTCATCGGTTCATTACTAATCTGATTTTAATCACTCTCACGTCCTTCTTGGACTCAGTATATTCTTAAATCAGGTGGCTTTTCTCCCTTTGTAATCCATCATCATTTCTTTCTTTAAAAATGTATTTTTGACTTGTTTTTCTCAGGGAGAACTTTCAAGTCTGTATCTACATAGCTGATTGGATTTTCTACAGTGTCAATTCTTTTCCCCAGCTTCAAAGGTATAATCTGCTTTTACAGCGAGTTTCTTTAGCTGCATTCTCTCATTCTTTCCCAGTGATGTTTGTACATCAAACTGATATTTCTTGTGGCTTTTTCCCCTGTGTCACTCATTTCTGTTCCTTCTTATCTTCTAATGATAGCAAGTTATAAAAGGAGAGAGAGAGAGAGAGAGAGAGAGAGAGAGAGAGAGAGAGAGAGAGAGAGAGAACTTATACGAGCATTGCAAAACACTTTCAAATGCTTACTTTTCTTTACTGTCAAATGATGGATTTATTGACCTCTCTACTAGATTTACCCAGAGTGTTTAAATTCACGTACTCTTGAATAAGATACAGAAGTATCCAGTATTGACTTTTATCCAGAGATCAAGACAATAACTCTTTACCAGCTGGAATATGGTAGGAAAGAAGTGGGTGTTAGTAGTCAACAGTCACACTAGTATCCTAGTCATAAATTGGGATACCTTGTCACCCTCCTTCATCATCATGCCCCGTCACATGGCAATAGGAGATTTCTTTTTCATATCAAAACAGCAAAGTAGGAGGAATGGCCAAGAACTGCCTTCCTGTTGTCTTATAGAGTGACGGGAATTACATGTGTTGTGCTCAGAGGCCCTTTTTTCCCACAAACAAGGCTTCCTCTCTAAGCTTCATCCTCCAGACTTTGGAGTGCAAAGGAACAAGGCACTAAGTAAAGCTCACTGTAACTACCCTGCCCAATGTTGTGTTCTGCTAGCTTTCTTTAGAGTTTTAACGTAATTTGGATCTGTGATCCTCCAGAGGCAAAGGTTTTTACTGGCAGAGCTTGAGAACTGCACTGTGGGCATATAAAAAAGTATTTATCACCTCAAGATATAGAATTCTGGAAGAAACCTCACAAAAATAATAAAATCACTTAAATTTATATATGCAAATTTCTTCTATCTCTTGTTTAACTTGTCATCAATTATTTAGCACAATTTTTATTGGCCTTTTAGCTCAGGAAATTCTAGCAGTGGAATAACCTACCTTAATTGTTAGAACATTTGGTAATGTTTTTGTTTCTATGTAATTATTCTAACAAGCAATATTTTACAAGTTTGCATTGTCTTAGCTGATCAAGTGTCACTATGACCTTTTGTTGTAAATGTCTATGATGTATTTAAAATTGAAAAGTTCTTCCTAGAAAAGAAAGGGGAAGCTATGAGAATTCTGATGTAATTAAATTAATGACAAGTGGTAAATTCTATTTGTTTGCTGTGTAGAGGGGTGATCAACAAGAAGAGTTAATATCAGGGATTGTCTGGACTTCCCTCAGTTCTGCATAGGACCTCCCTCTCACAGTTGCGACTGGTCACTAAACAAGCAGCCAATGCTTTGTTTGTTTGTGCCTCAACAAGGTCCAAAGACTACATTAAGATTAAATCCTGGTCATAACTGAGTTTATTAAGCAGCTCCCTTGGCTAGAAAGGATATACTCAAAATGAGCAAACTTATCAGGTCCTGAGTATCCAATGGATAGATTTGGTAAATGCATCAGAATTCAAGAAGCACTGCCAACAGTGAACAGGCAAAACATTCACAGGGAAGGAATGAGTGAGCTGAGTTTTAGAAGGAGAAAGGTCTTTTATAATCTCTGCTGTGCATCTCATGGAACAATAGAGGTAGGATGTGCATAAATCATCAAGAGCACAATAGACAGAGGTGTTGGGGAAATAGAGAAGACCATAAATAAATGACCTGATTCTGCTCAGGTAAGAGAATGGGGATAGGTAAGGTGAGACCTTGAGTTTTGGTTGATCATTTCTTTTCTAAAACAAACAAAAATAGCTTACTTAAAATTTCACATCATACTTTTTACCCATTTTTTTTAGCTAAAGGTATTGAAACATAGCCCAGCTATTAACAAACCAACCCAAGTTGTTAGTGAACACATGGATAATTGTCATTACCCCATGGTTACTGAGTTAAGAATAATGAGAGTACTTACTTCAATGCACTTTGGCTTTAAAGAGAAAAAAACAAGATACTGAGCTAGGAAGAAAACAGCAGACTGAACAAGGTAATGGCTTAAGAGGTTTTGAGTTCTATGGAAACACAAAGTAGGGAATGATGGCATTGTCTAGGTTTTACAGGAAGATATCATAGAGCAGTTGCTGTTGCTTGACCATGAAGGATGGAGGACTTCACCATTAAACAAAGAAGGTAGCCCTCCCAGGTAGAGTAAAATAGCAAGACAAAGCAAAGAGTTAAGAAAGATCATAGCATATTTAAACACAGAAACAATTAGAAAAAGAGGAAATGGGCAAATGGAGAATGTAAAATGCCATTATTGTCCTCAGACTGGGAAAATCTAGGGGCTTTGAAATCCAGTGTGCAGCCAATGAGGGGTAAGGAAGTTCTCCTTGAACAACTGTGATTTTAAAACTTTAAATTTTTGTAATCAACTACTACATTTCTTAGAAAAGGACTAGAATTTAAATAGAAGATACTAAGTTCTAAGCTCTGACCTAGCTATGAATGTGGAGCCTACGTAATGGATTTATAAAACTAGAAACCAGTTCCAGAGGTTAATGTTTGTGTCAGTCAGAGCAGCTGTAACAAATGACTGAAAACAACTGATGCTGCTATATATACAGCTGAACCTAGCACTTCAGAGGGAAGTCTGCATCCCATGGGCCAAAACTCAAAAGGATCTGCCTAAGAAGAGATGAAAGCGAAGGCGAAAGAGGTGGTGTTTAGACACAAACTCATTATTCAAATCTCAAGAAATGTCACCAGTCACTCATATATACCGTTCACTTGCCAAAACAGGTTCTGTGGACCCACTCCCTAGGAAGAACGAGGCAATCTTTTCCACAAAGGAGACAGGAATTAGTTTGTTATACCCTTCAATACATGTGCTGAACTGCATGCAAAAATTCCTCTCATAAATTAGGACTTCTTGGGTGATTCGTGAATATTCTGAATTTAAATAATGTGTTCATATGACGATCCCTAGTGTAATGATTCATGGCATCTGTTCTGCTCTCAGATAGACTTGTCACTAAAATTCACTTAAAGTTGTAAAAAGAAGCTCCTCTCTTCACCTACGTTAGTGCTCAAGAGAAGAAAGAAAGGAGGAAAGAAAAGCAGGCCAGGAAGGAAGGAAGGAAGGAAGGAAAGAGGGAGGGAGGGAGGGAGGGAGGGAGGGAGGGAGGGAGGGAGGGAGGGAGGGAAGAAATTGTGTGCCTGGGTTACAGGCTTTCAAGTTCATGATTTCTCTTATTTTTGCAAAACTCTGGGGTTTATGTTGCCTTGAGAATTAGACACAGTAAGCACAGGAACAAAAGGTGAGAAAGTGAATGAAGGCTGTTTTTAGCAGAGACCTGATGTTCTGGTATTTTTCTAGTTAGACTCAAATGTATCAGCCTTGAAAATGAATGCTTTAAGGAATTACCTAGTTAAAATTAATTTTATTTCTCTGTATAATTATAGTACTCAATATCTCTAGAAGTTAAGTTCACTGATCCTCATATGATGATGAGAACCCCTTTAAAATTATGGTATAGTTTGCAAAGTCCTATTAAATAGTTTCTGATTTTCATATACCACCTAAGTAATTTGACATTGTATATAAGACAGGTAGGTAGTAACACACCAGCTTCCTTACACTCTCCCATGTTCTTCGTTCAGATGTACTAAGGCTACAGTTGTACATCTGCTCTCCTCTAATCTTTTACTACCCCGTGAATTGCAATATAAACAACATTTAGAATTCTTCATTGAGAATTCGAATAAATGGCTTACCTATTGGGCTCATATATATCACTTGTGTTCTTCAAACTTTTGTCGTGGGACCCACTGTATGATAGAAGGTCCCTTTATTGAGGTGA